>NC_090647.1:367981212-368282045 GCF_040937935.1 Hyperolius riggenbachi | reverse complement strand
TGGTGTGCAGTTTCCACAATGATCTTTTCACCTTGAATAAAACTTCTGAAAAATTGCAAAGCCCACACAGTTGCTAATAATGCCTTCTCGCAATTATTAAATTTGATTTCAACTGGTGATAATGATTTGCTGGCATAAGCAATTATTTTATTCAGTCTTTCTTGCTTTTGGAAAAGAACTGCACTTACACTCTTGTCGGTAAAACCTGTTTCAACATAGAAGGGTTTACCACCTTCTGGATAAGCAAGGCATGGGGCCTGTATGAGTTTTGTTTTAAGCTCAGATACAGCTTGTTCATGGCACTCATTCCATTCCCATTGTACTCCTTTCTTTAGCAGCTGCAATAGCGGTTTTGTAATCTCAGCATAGTTATCTATGAACTTGCGAGAATAATTCATCATCCCCAGGAATGATCTCAGTTCCTTGAGATTTGTGGGGGACCTTGTATTTTTGATTGCTTCCACTTTCTTTTTCTGTGGATTAATTCCTTCTGCAGTAATTTCATGTCCTAGGAAATTTACTTTAGATCGGCACCATTGAGCTTTCTGTAGGGAAAGTTTAACACCTGCTTCTCTTAGTTGATTCAATACATATCTCAACTCTGAAATATGTTCCTCAAAGATTGTACTTTTGATAAGGATATCATCGACATAAGTTAGGGTACCTCGTTCAGCTGCATCAGGCATTGCTTTGTGCATGAACACAGCAAATTCGTGGCCTGCGTTGATGTATCCGAAAGGCGTACGGGTCCACGCAAATTGTCTATTACCGAATGTGAAGGCTAGTTTGTATTGATCCCTTTCATCCACTTTAATTGTCCAATATCCTTGTGCGCAGTCAAGGGCTGTGAATATTTTAGACCCTTGGATTTGCGCCAAGCATTGGTCAATGTATGGTACAGGCCAACCAGACATGTAGACACGTTTGTTTAACTGTCTCAAGTCTGAGCATAGACGGAACTGACCATTTGGTTTAAGAACTCCGAGTACTGGATGATTGAAGGAACTGTGTACTGGTCGGATAATACCTTTCTTTTCCAGGTTCTTAACTATTTCTGATAACGACTCGTAGGCTGCTAGCGGAAGTCGATATTGTTTGATAAACACAGGGGGTGCATCTGGATCAGTCAGGATTCTCGTAACATGCAGGTTAGTCTCCCCACAGTCATAGGAGTCCTTGGCAAACATCTCCTGGAAATCCCAGAATAGTTGCCTTAGCTGCTGTCGTTCTGATTCATTAGAACATCCATCAGCTATAGAGAGTTGTTCTTCTACCCGTTCCTGAAATTCTGGGAAAATCTCAGGTTGACCTACCTCATAAGCTTCTTCAAGCCTATTAGTTAAGTCATTTGGGGTGTAACATGCTTGATCCTTACCCTGCTGGAGTGATTGATACTCACTTTCATTGATTTCATGGTTAAAAATCAATGATGTTTCCTCGACATGACATGTACCTTCCTCAGAACTGAAAGGATAAACAGAGTGTATGCTGAACAATCCTTCAGGTGTTGAGAAATATTGTTGGCCCACTATTTGTTCTTCTGTCAAATATTCATCAGGTATTAATCCAATGACTTCATTTTGGAATCCAAAAGTGTAATATTCTGAGTCAATGGCTAAGCCAATCATTGTATCCTCCTGTAACGTGATACTATGAGGGCTCATGTTTTGCATGACCATGTATAATGGTTCCTGATGAATATTTATTAGGGGAATTGGTTTTACCTTCAACCCCAATTGTTGCATCCGATTGGATAAACAAATCAATACATCTGCATTTCTCATCTTTTGCCCCTTCTTTACTTGAATGGGTAAAAGAAATGATTTGCAACCTTCAGGGACTTTTACTTTTTCAGCGACAGTGATATCCACCGCATATGGTATTCGCTGTCCCCATCTCAGGGCTTGTTCTCTATCCTGGAATTCCTCTGGGTTTCCGGATAATTTGGACCACAGAACATTATTGACCAGATCAACCTGTATGGCAAATCGGTGAATAATGTCGTTTCCTAAGTACATTTGGTACTGTGGTTCCTTTAACACACTGAAGACATGTTTTGCAGATTTGTTTCCTAGAGACACAGATAAGATGCATTTTGCAATTACATTATGACTCTGGTTATCGTTATCCAGATCGTGGATCCATTCCTGTGTAGAGATAAATTTGATTACCTGAGGGTCGGTAACCTGCTTCAGCAGTCCTAGGCTTATGTAGCTGGCCTCAGATTTGAGATCCAACTTGGCATATTTTACCCGAGCAATATTATTTACCTGCACGGGAACCAGCACATTATCATTGATTTTCTCGATTTCAACCAATGCCTGTGTATGCTTGGTTATGCCTGCCACTTCCTGACTTCCCCCTTTGAGGGCAATAGTTAACACATCATCTTCCAGAATTATCTTTTCAATCTTATCCTTTCGGATATTTATGATGTGAAAAGCAGTGTTAGCATTTTCCTCGGGTTTACCGTTTTTCAGGATCGTGACTTCTGGTATCTGACTGTTCCGGAAATGGATTTCAACAGAGTTAGGCCTTTCCTCAATCATATGGCAGCTACGTTGCGACTGTGCATTGCTGGAGCGCTCAAAATCAATTGGAGTATTGACTTGAGCCCATATTGCTTCATTTATGAAGTCAATTATGGAATTTAGTCGTTTGAGCAGATCGATTCCAATGATCAATCTATCATATGGAAGATCAACAATCAAAGTTGGATGTTTAATGACCTTTTTACCAATCTTGTATGTCAGCCAGGATGTGCCTTTTACTTGTAAACTATTACCACCAACGCTTATCAGCGCACCGTCAAAGGCTTTTAATCTTGGCTTCCTTTGTGATGAATCCAAGATCTGCTGGTAATAGTTAAAAGACAGAATAGTAACCTGGGAACCGGTATCCAGTAAACCTGGGATCGGTCCGATACATCCATCTTGTAGATGGGTATCGATAAAATACCGGCCATCTACCTGTTCAAGATTGCAAAGAAAATTGGAATGTTTTTCCATTTGTTGCTTCAGAGAATGATCTCTCTGTAGCGTCAGGGTATTAGGAACTTGTTCCTCCTGATTCTGCCTGCAAGGCATTTGGGTTCCCATGGATTCTACCAATGGGACAATCTGAACAGAGGGTACTTCACGCTCTGGCTCAAATGACCTAATATCACCCATTTGTGGTGAAATATCAAGAACATTAGACTTCCCTTCCTCGACCTGGGGTAGGTCGGTACATTGCACATCATTTTCATTAATCGTATTTAGTACTGCCATTTCCATTTCCGTACAGTGATTTGTCTCGGTTTCCTTTAGTTGGCAGAGCTGGGCCCTGCCTCCCCAGCTAAAAAATCCTCAGGTTGTCTTCCTGCAGATCCCTGAGCCAACTTACCCATCATGTCACTTATTTTGTTCACTTGATCAACAAGCTGATCAAACCTATTAGGTCGGCGAGGGTTCTGGTTCCTGGGATCATATCTGTTCCCTGCGGGTGATCCACTCCTAGGTGAGTTAGGTGGTGATCTACCCCTAGGTGAATTAGGTGGGTGCTGTCTCCTTTCCCACTGCTGCCTGGGTCGGTTATCCCATTGTCTATATCTTTGGGGTCGTCTGTACCCCTGGGGTTCTCTATATCCCTGGTAACCTCTGTAACCCTGGCCACCCCGGTTTCCTTGGTAACCCTGGTATCCTTGATACCTGCGATTAAACCGAGGACGGTAGTCCTGGTTTCCAGAGCCTGAACTCTCCCTATCTGACCCTTTAGGGTTTTGGGGCCTATTTTGATTTGGATTTTGTTGCTGTCTTTGGCCCTGCTGGATAGGTACTTTTGCGGGAGGTATTTTCTTCTGCTGGGATTCAAGGTTTAGGTCCGTCTTCACTTTGGTTTCATCTACTCTGCGTTCTGGGTACTTTTTGTTGTTTCTTACATTGGAACTCCCACCGATATTGAACAGCAGGGTTGCTGAGGTAACCATTTTCTCTAGGGGGTTTCCGAAGTCTAACTCATTGGCCATGCTTAACTTTATTTGGGTAGGCAATGCATCATAATATGCCTGTTTAAAATCAAGAGACTCCCAGTTAGGATTCCGATATGCCAAACTGTAAGAGTTTTTTAGCACAGAAAGGAATTCTCGGGGGCTTTGATCGGGTCGACAAGTAAGTCGATACACATCTCGTTTTGCTTCTGAGATAGTGCGATACGGCCCAAACTCAAGCTTCACTTCGTGTGAAACTTCTTGCCATCTAATGATACCCCGCTCCTTAAATGAGGTGAAATAGTGGCGGTATCTGTCATCAAAAACCCATGGGAGAAATCTGATCCTGTCTGCTTCAGACAGATTTAAAGAATCCATAGTGGATTCATATAACTCCAAGTGGGATGCGATTTGTGCTGAACCCTTTTTAGTGAATTTTGGCACAGCGGTGTTTAAGAATTTTATGATGCTGGCCGAGCTCTGCTTTTCCTGGGAGTACTGATTATTTCCCCTGCTTGAAACCCCTTTATACGTACCTTTCCCCCTTCTTGGGATAGGGCTGGATTTCCGCTTTCTTTCATCAGCCTCAAATTCATCTGAATCGATATCAGCAAGGGAGTTGTGACCTTTACAGGAACCATCATACCCAGGGGCCCTCATTTGCATATCTCTCTCTGGAGAAGAATCCAACTGTCGATCTTTAGGGACCCTTGTACTGTCATCGATTATGGTATTCATAGTCTTACATACCGTCTCCATACGATCCAACATGCCTTGCCATTTTAGGTCATATGGAGTGAGTACTGGCGGGCAAGGGCTGGATGATCTATCGAGTCTACCTGCCTGTTGGATTTTGAAGTACTGCTGTTGTAGTTCTTCAAAATCCTGTTTAAGTCTGCGATGCGCTTCACGATTCCGTTCGGCGTCTCTTTCCAGACTTTTGATCGCTACCTCCCTGTCTGAAATATCAATCATTAATTGGTCTCTATCAGCCCTTATAATTTGAAGATCTGATTCCACATCCCGTAACTGGGAGTTCAATGATTGGACGTTTCCCTCTGTTCCTTGCAATTGGGATCTCAACTGTACAATCTCTTTTTTCCTAGATTGTGCAAGAATATCTACCTCTAATAACCCATATAACACAGAGGGTAGGGCGCCTAACAACCTCTTCTTCAGTTCGGAATCCGAGGTTATTGTGATCATACATGAAAGATAATGATCCACCATACCTTTAGATTGAAATATACAATCAGCTTCCTGTTTTACACTTTTCCTCATTCTGCCTATCCATTCATCTACTTCCTCATTATATTTTAGTTGTATAAATATAAATTCCACAATTTTTCGGAACGTCTGTTCCAAATGCAGTTCTGAATCACTACCTGTAGCACTCATGATTCAATAGCCAATGCAATAAAACCAGCTCAATAAAACGTTTTTACACTGTTTAAACCAGTAATGGAAGGTAAACGAATCTCACTAGGGCCTCCAATCTTATGTCGGGCGTTTTGTCAATGTTTGTATAACTTGTTTAAAAATAAATATAAAATCAAAAATGTAAATGTAATGCTCCTGGGAAAATAGGAGGAGCTAAAATACAAACATACGCCTAACTGTGTGAGCTCGTTTTTCGAGGTTTTACAGTACTGGTTTAAACATGTAAATAAACGTAGACCAATTTATAAAAATATCAATTTAATATCGAATAAATATTACAATATCAAAACAATATAAAATTGCACTTTTGATATATAACAAAACTCATAAGGTCATTCTTATAATAAGCAATGAGCTGGATAATAATTTCAGTAAAACATCAAAATGTTATTATACTTAATCACCAAATACAAAAGGCTTAAACCATTCAGCAGTCAATTCAAATACAATGCATAGATGTGACTCCTCAAATATGGCCGTCGGCCCTGTTACTCAATTTACCACAGGGTGTCTGGAGACAAAATGGATGACTTGAACGAAAACAAAATGGCTGTTATCAAAATCAAAATGGCTGCTATCAAAAATCAAAATGGCTGCTATCGCAAACAAAATGGTGGCTATCAAAAACAAAATGGTGGCTATCAAAAATCAAAATTTCGCAGTCCAAAATCAAAATGCGCTATCCAAAATAAACTGGCTGATGTCAGCTATACCATTCAATATAACAAATTTAGGATGACTCAGTGGATCTGACGACTGGGCGTTGCCCCACAATCGCTATGCAATCAACTATAAATGACAGGAATTTTCCCTCTGTCTACACTTTAACCTCCGCTGGCCTGTGTTACTACACAGAGCAGGCGGGTAAAATACATATAATTTTGGAATAAAATATCTATTGAGTCGTCCTAAACTTGGCTAGGTGTGGCTTGCACATGCTGCGGCAAAGTATCAAAATATCTAGAGGAGGTAGCTTGAAAGGTCTAGTTTTTATTCAAGACTGAGTTAAACAGCCAGTTATCAATGAACATATGGTAGAACTTAGGTGAGTTGTTTCCAACTTGCAACTTTGGAAAAGCTCACCCCTTTTTAAAATATCAACCAATGAAATTCAATCAATACATCATATGTTCAGATATTCTGCGCTGTAATAAGCCGTCTAACTAACAAGAAAATCAGAACTGGGTTCAAGTATAGTCACCAAGATGGCCTCTGGGCGTGTTCCTCTTAGGCGTGGCTGTGTTCAGATGGCATGAATCCTCTATGTCCTGGTCTGCTCAGATCTCCTGATGGTCTGATCCTCTTTTTCTCATTGAATGACCCCTCTCATCTTATTCCCCTCACTACCTATGGTCCTGCCCAGGAGATTAAATCTTCTAGCCTATCACTGGGCAGTGGGAGTGACCAATGGGAGCTTTCTGTGACTAATCTTTAACCCAAGTGTAATACTGGCTTTCACCCTTTGTAGGTGCTGTTGGCTAACTAATCACAGACTTACTGGGATATTTGGCAAACTAAAAACAAAAATCATGTTTTATTATAACCCAACAGTGAATAAATCAATGTTATAATTCCTCTATGGATAGCTGACTTTGCTGGAATCACTGGTTATTATTTATTATACAGTGACCTTTTCTACCATATTTAAGATAGATTGGATTTGATCCAAAAATCATTAGCATGCTTAAAACCACCATGGATCTCTCATTATAACACATTGTGCTTGTTAGCAGGGTTTTATATCTCTAACATTATTGTTTAACATACAACACTGGTAAACATATAGCATCTCTATATCATCCTGGATATATTCATTCAAATAATCTTTATATTAATACATATACAATGCCATAACCTTTTTTTTATATTCATTCTTAATTGTTATGCAATGATGCATACATGTGCTGTCTGTTTTCTTAACCTAGATGGGGAATTGTAATATAACTTTATGCTTTTTAATATGAACTATTGCTGACAGCACAGTCAATATATTTCCCAAGCTTTGTTTTTGTGTCTGAACTTTGGAAACACATACATTGTGAAAGGAAAACAACCCCCATCCAAGGTTTCTATGCATTAAATACAGCCAGGTCTGAGCCATTGTTTACAAAAACTGGTTCATTTACCGACAAAAGCTAGTTAAGGTCTGGTCTGTCTCTTTCATTGTCCTAAGACTCTTCTTGTTTGGCAATTGTTTGGTCAAACAAGGTACTTGTCTGCTTCCATTGTTCAAGTAAGGTGAATGAGATTACCTATTGCAAATAGCACTCAGCTGACTGACTGCCTGTTATTCCCAACTAATCTTTCTAGAGGGACACATACTGTGCAATTCAGTATTACTTGGCAATATTATATCGCCATATGAAAATATGCTCTGCCTTTCTCAATGATCAATGTATATATTAACCTACAAACACCATACATTAAAAAGTCTTTGTCTCCTGTACCTTAGGGGAAGGAAATTATTAGATTTTATTCCTATTTGATCATGTACAGTTCAGTTTATCAGAAAAACGTTATTCCGTCATATGGAAATCTCGACAACCCTAGGTTATGACCTCTCTGGCCTAGGGGCCCCGCACTCACCAGTCCTGAGCCCCATAAGAGTCCCTACAATGCCAGAAAATTTGACACAGCTGAGCCATTGTCTTTTGAAGAAATGTTAGGTTTTTGACAGTGAAATAGGAAGCCCAATACAAGCCAATGGCAAAATTCTGCATTTTTGCACCCCCATAACTCTGGTTGATTATCACCCACTGACTTTAGCAGTTATTAGCAAAGGCCCTTTACATCCTAGCAACACCAAATTTGCAGGATATGTTATAAAGATCGTGGGAAACAATATTTTAATTTTTTTTTTTTTTTTTTTATGTTCAGATAGTGTGAATTTTTTTTTAAAGGACGTGGGGTCCCCTCTTCTCGAGCCTCTGTAGCCCCTTGTCCCCCATGCAGGCTGGGATAGCCAGAATGTGTAGCCCCGGCCGCCTGGGGCTTTGCACCCTGAGCTATACCAGCCCCCATGGTCCATGGTATGGGGGGGGGCTCTGGGGGAGAGGAGTGGCCAAGCATTCCCCTCTCCCCCCGAGCCCTTGTCCAATCCATGGTCAAGGGGCTCTTCCTCACCTCCGGTGCCCCAGGAGGAGGTGGGGGCAATGACTCCCGGGGGGGGGGTTCATGGTGGCATCTGGGAATCCCCTTTAAGAAGGGGACCCCCAGATGCCAACCCCCCTCCCAGGAGAAATGAGTGTACGGGTACAAAGTACCTCTTACCCATTTCCACAAAGGGTTAAATTAAATAAAAACACAACCACAAAAAAAGTCCTTTAATGTTCTTAATTAACCAGAAATACTTAGGAAGCATCCTTTAGGAAGCATAGCCGCTGCCTCCCGCTGTCCTTCCCGCCTCCTCACCTTTCACCCTCACCTAGCCTGGCACCATGGGTACACCAGGTATAGCTAAGCAAAAGCATCTTTACATTTTGGCTCCAAGGCTCCCCATTGGTTCATTTACAGACCAATGAGGATCCTCCTGGGTGCAATGGGTGTCAGCATGGGTGAGGGTGACAAGTGGGGGGGCAGGGAGGAAAGCAGGAGCCAGCGGCTTTAGCGTCCTATGCGGAAACTCTCTCATCTATACTAAGTATAGCTGAGAGCTGCGCGGGTGTGACGTGTGTGTGGTGGCGGCCGGCGGAGATCTTCAATCAACTTAAGAAGATCGCAAGATTAGATGATATTGGCATGGGACCTTTTCCGAGGATATTGATGTGGGACATTTTTGAGAATATTGGCGTGAGACATTTCCGAGAATATTGGCGTAGGAATATTTTTTAAAGGTACAGGTAAGTATTTCTGGTTAATTAAGAACATTAAAGGACTTTTCCCCAGAGAATCGTCGCCCTCACCTCCTCTTGGGGCACCGGAGGTGGGGAAGAGCCCCTTGTCCATGGCTTGGACAAGAGCTTGGGGGGAGAGGGGAAGGCTTGGCCACCTCACCCCCGGGGCCCCCCCATACCATGGACCTTGCGGGCTGGTATAGCTCAGGGTGTGAAGCCCCAGTCTGCCGGGGCTCCACATTCTGGCTATCCCAGCCTGCATGGGAGACAAGGGGTTACAGAGGCTCGGGAGGAGAGACCCTACTCCATTTTTTTATTTCCCACACTCTGAACATAAAAAAATTTAAAAAAAATTTTAAATTACAATTTAAATTTTTTTTAAAATATTGTTTCCCACTATCTTTTTAACATACCCTGCAAATGTGGTGTTGCTAGGATGTAAGGGGCCTTTGCTATTAACTGCTAAAGTTGGCGGGAAAGAAGAACTGTCATTTAGGCATTTAAATGTATACTATTTTCCTTTGAAATTTTAAAATCGATTTTTTCAAAAAGTATAAGGTCTTTTTGAAAAAACAAATTTCCTATTGTTCCCAATGTTCTTAACATTCCCATACAAATTTGGTGTTTTTGGCATTTAACCACTTGCCGACCGCACGCTTATACCGTGCGTCGGCAAAGTGGCAGCTGCAGGACCAGCGACGCAGTACTGCGTCGCCAGCTGCAGGCTGATTAATCAGGAAGCAGCCGCTCGCGCGAGCGGCTGCTTCCTGTCAATTCACGGCGGGGGGCTCCGTGAATAGCCTGCGGGCCGCCGATGGCGGCTCGCAGGCTAAATGTAAACACAAGCGGAAATAATCCACTTTGTTTACATTGTACGGCGCTGCTGCGCAGCAGCGCCGTAAGGCAGATCGGCGATCCCCGGCCAATCAGCGGCCGGGGATCGCCGCCATGTGACAGGGGACGTCCTGTCACTGGCTGCACAGGACGGATAGCGTCCTGTGCAGCCCGGATCACCGGGGGGGAAAGGTAGGAGAGGGAGGGGGAGAATGTCACCGCGGAGGGGGGCTTTGAGGTGCCCCCCCCCCGCATCATGCCTGCACGCAGGAGTGATCAGACCCCCCCTGCACATCATCCCCATAGGGGGGAAAAAAGGGGGGCGATCTGATCGCTCTGCGTGCACCCTGATCTGTGCTGGGGGCTGCAGAGCCCACCCAGCACAGATCACAACAAACAGCGCTGGTCCTTAAGGGGAGGTAAAGGGTGGGTCCTCAAGTGGTTAAGGGGGCTTTGCTATTAACCGTTAAAGACGGCAGCGGTTGGAATATTTCTCACACTCAGTATGAGATCTTTAAAATTGGTTTTCTTAAAAAGTATAAGTTCTTTTTGAAAAAAGTTTTTTTTCTTCTTGTAGGCACTGACCCCCTCCAGGTGTTAGACCCCTTGAAACATCTTTTACATCACTTTTGTGGCCAGAAACAGTGTTTGTAGTTTTTCAAGTTCACATGCCCATTGAAGTCTATTGCGGTTTTTCCGTTTCATGCAAACTCGAACTTTTGCAGAGGTTTGCGTTCGAGGTTCGCAAACCCAAAATTGGAGGTTCAAGCCATCTCTACTGAGGACACAGAACACAGCCCTACCTAACTCTCTCCCTTTCACAACACACTGTCCCTCATCTGCCTAGCACAGAAGACAAACACAGACTGCAAAATGGCTTCTGTTCTAGCTTTCTGATAGGTGGGGGGGAAGGGGGGGCGGTCCAGGTGGGAGGGATAGCTGATTGACTGCCATGTGACTGCTGACTGTTACATAGTTGCATAGTTACAGTTATTTGGGTTGAAAAAAGACATACGTCCATCGAGTTAAACCAGACTGTAAGGTAAGTGGTCAACGTTTAGCTCAATGATGATCTATAGGGGGCAGGTCAAACATGCTATGTATTCGCCTGAGGGGGCAAACACAAACACCCCTTGTTCGCCGTGAAAAATTTGCGGGGCGAATATTTCGGCCTATCTCTAATGCTAATGTTAACTTCGGCCCAGTTATCTTCAGACACTGTTGACCCTTCCACTGATGGAAGAGGGGTTGCCCAGTAGTGGGGTCTAAGTGTCCACGGGTCTTCGCCCACACACCCTTGAGGGGAGTGCAGGATTTTGCTGCCTAGTGCCCACCAGGTCACTACTGGGAAAACTTCAGCTAGTGGTTGGGAGAACAGTGACGCTAGTATAGGAGAAGGAGAAAACGTAGTCAGACAGTTAGCCAGAGGTCCGGGGCAGGCGGCGATCAACGTAGTCAGGACACAAGCCAGGGGTTGGGGCAGGCGGCAATCAACAGAGGTCGGGGTCACAAGCCAAGGGTCACAACGGGGATCAATCAGAATAATAACAGGAAGCAGTGGTATGACCACGGGGCTTACGCCAAGCTGTCAGAACGAGCAGCACTGTCACTGAGGGCAGTGCTGCTTAAATACTGTGGGGAACTAATCAGAATGCCAGTAATTCACGCTAATGTTTTGCGCATGCATGAGTGCGAACCTTTCGGCACATATGCTGGTGTGACCTTTTCGGCGCATGTGCTGGTGCGACCTTTTTGGCGCATCCGCCTGCAATGTGACGCCAGATGCTGCTGGCCAGGAAGTAAACAAAGTCCCAGGGAACCTCCGCGCGTGTGTACAAGGGAACAGGTTCCTTGAATGCCGCAGGAGCCTAATACGGTGAGTGTGGCAGCTAATAAATGTACCTAAAGAAACACAATGGGCCTGATTCACAAAGCGGTGCAAACTGTTTGCACACCAGTGAAAAGCCCTTTACCACGCCTAAACTCAGTTTAGGTGTGATAAGAAGAAACTCGCGCAAAATTCCCGCGCGCAAAGTTTTGCGCGTGCAATCGCGGTGCGTGCGGCGATGCGCTCATTAAACCCTATGGGCGCTGCGCGTGTAATTGCGCGATGGCGCGCGCAAAACTTTGCGCGCGGGACTTTGCGCGCGATAATCAGCACAAAGCGGTGCTAACTCAGCGGTGCAAAGGT
Source organism: Hyperolius riggenbachi (assembly GCF_040937935.1). Taxonomy (NCBI): domain Eukaryota; kingdom Metazoa; phylum Chordata; class Amphibia; order Anura; family Hyperoliidae; genus Hyperolius; species Hyperolius riggenbachi. The sequence continues at coordinate 368,269,780 of NC_090647.1, read as the reverse complement.
TATCACGCCTAAAGTCTTTTAGGCGTGATAACTTGGTTATCACCGCTTTGTGAATCAGGCCCAATGACAGGAAAATGTAGCTGGCCACTCCGCATACATCTTACTAGTATTAAATTTGACCCCATTTTGTTTTCAACACTGCTTTATTCTTCATGGCATTCCTCAGAAATTTTGGTCCATATTGGCACGATGGCATCACACAGTTTCTGCAGATTTACCACTTAATCAGACCATGGGGGGAATGCTGTTTCGTACTGTTTCTTATTTGTTTGAATTTTTGGGGGGATACACTGCCTTATTATGTGTATATGGGGGGGGGATTTTTCATGGGGAGGGGGGTGTTGTCTAATTACCTAAAGGGTCCCTTTGCCTAACTGAGTTTTGGGGAAAAAAATTGAGCCCACTACCATTGAGTTACATAGTTACATTACAGTGAGCTATATCCACATCCTAGCCACACCAATTTTTGCCAGGGGATGTATGTCTGTAAATCATCAGAACTGAGTGTCAAATACACTAGCTATGCCACTGGCTAGCATTACACTCCACAGTAAGCAATTACCCAAAATCACAATGTTTCTTTTCTTGTAGTGTTCTTTTTATGGTTCACTAGCTGATGACCTGGCGTTTCCCAGGTATGTATTTGGTTGTTGTTGGCTATGTCTACTTTTTCCAACCTTGACACACAATCACTTAATGATCAAGTTTATGAGCTTTGGGGGTCAATAATTTGTATTTTCCCATTGAAATGAAACAAATCTGATTGACTGTTTGTGGCTCCTCCCCCTTTTCTGAATTTGAGCCCTAGTCACCCAATGACTAACTGTTTGAGGCCTCTGCCATTAACAGTGCAAGAATGGCAGCAATTTAAATATTGCCCTTGAAAATCAATAGGTGAATTGGCTTTTGTAGGCTCCACCCACTTTTCTGAATATTAATCCCAATCACCCAGTGACCAACTGTGCAAAGTTTGAGAACCCTGCCATTAACACAGTGGCGTAACTAGAAACCACTGAGCCCCCCTGCAAAACTTTGGATGGGACCCCCTCCCCTTCCAACCCCACCCACCCCCCCCCCCCCCCCGGCCCCCAACAGAAGTCATGCAGGAAAAAAGCCCACAGAACGGAGATCAGGCACCCCTCCCCCTCAAAAAACAATTATGCAGTGAGCCACCCCCACCCTTCTCAGTACCCATAAAACATATCAGGCAGGTACCAGACCCTGCACCCCCTCCACTCCCCCCCCCCTTCCCAAAACCAGCACCTCCGCCTTTTCCTTAAAAAAAAAAAAAAAAAATAGGCAGCCATGCAGACAGTATAAAAATATTTTTATATATATATATATATATATATATATATATATATATATATAGTGTAGATTACAAAAAAAACATACACTTACACCTCTGCAGTCCCAGGCCAGCCTCTCCACCAATCCTGTCCCCTCTCGACACATCCACAGATAGGCTGTTTCACAAGCCGGCATAATGACACTGGCTGCAGGCAGGCAGGCTGGGTCTCACTAATGACCATGGGAGAGTCATCCTCCTATCCTTTCTCCCAGCCTGCACTGTGTGGAGTTGAAGCAGGAGGGATCATCATGCATACTGCGTGTTGAGGGGGCAGCAATGGCGAGGATGAGGAAGCAAAGCATCTGATCCGCCCCCTGTCCAGCAAGTATGCCTCCTCCTCCCAGGTCCTAGTGCACGCCACCGCACACTACAGCACACCGCAGCACAATAGCAGTGGTGGGCGGTGGGCCCCGGACCCTGTCTCAGGCGGCGCAGCTTCTCCTCCTCAGGGCCCCCCTGCGCCTGCATGGTTTGCAGGCTCTATAGTTATTCCCCTGCATTAACAGTTTAAGAAAGGCTGCCGTTCACATTTTCCCATTGAAAATGAAAGGCTGAAATTTGATTGGCTGTTTTATGCTCTGCCCACTTTCTGTGAATTTTTAACCTTGGTTACCAAGTAACCAACTGTGCCAAGTTTGGGGACTCTGGCTTTATTACTGTAAGAATGGCAGCCTTTTACATTTTTTCCATTGACATGAAGGGGTGAAATCTGATTGGCTGTTGTAGTTCTGCTCAGATATGAGGGGGGGGGGTGGCATGAGACCACCAGAACATATCATCCCAGGTAGTAAGGGATATGTATACCAAGTTTCATTGAAATCGGTAAAGGCGTTTTCGAGTGATCATGGCACATACACACACACATACACACATCCGATTTTATATATATATATATAGATGTTGCAATCTAAGGTAATATTGTTTTCACTGAAATGCAGCTTTAACATTACCTCTAATAATATGCAACGTGATGACATATCTGACGTGGAGTATAAAATACTAATAAGTGTTTCCACAAAACTTTATTTTTTATTTTACATGCCACTATCACTGATTTCTACACCTACAGAACATGAAAGCAGTACCTTTGTGATGCTGACTTTAGTGAATGGTGTAAAATTTAATATGGACATTGCCTCTATCTCTTCCAACTGCAGAATACGTATACACAGCAGAAACATCTGCAGCATACATGCTATGTAAACAGAAAACTTTTTTGGGCTGGCTAGATCTCAGACAGGTAAAATATTACCAAACAGATTTTCTGAGAAAAGTTGAGCTATTTTAAAGGCAAGACGTGTATCAAAGGTAGTAATACAATTATCCTTTAATATTTTATTGATTTTGCTTTCAGTGCATTGCTGTATTCCTGCTTCCAAGAAGTATATTGTAGCTACTGTGTATTTTTCGTTTGTCTAAAGAAATATCCCAAAAAGTCTTATTTCTTAACAGATACTAAAAAGATCCTGCAGAAAATAACATTTCATTACATGTTTACATGAACTGCTTTAAATGCCAGTGACAAAGTGAATTTGAACTGTATAATGTTTGTTGATTTTTTTTCCTACCCAGATCACAGGATGGGAGCAGTGGTTTGTGTTAACTGCTGCCTGATATTTTTCAAGGTTCCAGTGCTTATATGTAGATACATGGTTACATAGGCTTTTAAAAAGAAATGTCAGTCAAGCTCATTATTTCTCCAGTTTTGTGATCCACAAGAGGGCAAAACAGCCAGCCCCATTTCTATACCTGGGCAGCCTGGGGGAACACCCGGGGCGCTATGAGGGAGGGGGGGGGTGCAGTGGCAGTACATAGGCACCCAACTCCCCCTCCCTCACCTCGGGTCCCCTCTGTGCTTCCCCCTGTATTAAGGACCAGTTGGCAATTACTCAACTCCTGTGCTCCAGACAATGCTCACGTGTTGCTGGGCTGCTCTCTCTCTCTGAACATCGCCGCCGCTCGCAGGAAGCAGTCATAGTAGTAGTTACACTACTTCCTGTGAGTGGCAGATGTTCAGACAGAGAGCAGACCAGCGACACATGAGCATTGTCTGGAGCCCGGAAGGTGAGTAATTGCCAACTCCACACTTCCGCACTGGTCCTCAATGGAGGGGGGGTCACGGAGGGGAACCGAGGAGATGGAAGGGGAGGCGGGTCCTTCTCCCCGTGGCTGAGTCCTATGTACTGCCGCTGCTCCCCCCTCCTGCTTTGTACAGCCTGCGGGGTGGGGGGGGGGGGTAGGGGAGGGGACCTATACTGAAGGGACCTGCGGCTAGCTAACCTATACAGGAGGCACCTATGGCTGGCTAATCTATACAGGAGGCACCTGTGACTGGCTAACCTGTACTAAAGGTACCTATGGCTGGCTAACCTATTGAGGAGGCACCTATGGCTGGATAACCTATACTGGAGGCACCTATGGCTGTCAGGAGGAAGTTGTGGGCACAGTAGGAGTCCAGGGGGCTGGAAGAAGCCCCAGGTGAGTTAAAACCTTTTTTTGACTTAAGATTCCCTTTAAGGTTTGCTATTGGTTTTGCCACTTCCTGTGGACATTCAATAGCTTTACTACTGTAATTGAGAATAACCATTTCCTTGTATGATGGTTGGTGACATTTTTTTTTAACATTAAATTGGGATGTACAGTATTTTTCCATATTACATTACCTCTATTTTTTATGTAAATAAACTATCATTTTCTCTAAGTTCCTTGAATTTTTCATTATAAGTTAGATCTCCAAACATTTTATAGATAACATCCTCTTTTGTTCAGAAACAAATAATTTCTATAGTTCAGCTCTATACATTGCCAAGATTAATGGCAATAATTATTCCAACTCACTAACCTTTTTTTGCACATGTAAAATACAGTCACTTAATGTGAACTTGACACAGATGACTAAATAGAGAGTGTCAAAGCTGCATTCATATAGTGCAAGTATGGAAAGCGAGTAACAACTATTCCTGTTCTCTGCAGCTAATGACTGATGCAGGAGGGAGAAAATACCTGTGTAGTAACACAGTATAGGTTCAAGGCTTGAAAACAAATGCATTTTGTTCCCTATTCCATTCACCTTTTCTCCTAAGTTTTCCCCTAGGTGATATTTGCACACTTAAAGGGAACCTAAACTGAGAGGGATATGGATTTTTCCTTTTAAACAATATCAGTTGTCTGGCAGCCTTGCTGATCTCTTTAGTTGCAGCAGAGGCTGAGCCACACACCTGAAACAAGCATGCATCTAATCCAGTCTGAATTCAGTCAGAGCACCTGATATGCATGCTTGTTGAGGGGCTGTGGCTAAAAGTATTAGAGACACAGGAGCAGCAGGAGAGTCAGGCAACTGGTATCAGTTTAGGTTCCCTTTAAACAATGAAATGCCTTTATTGATTTTAATATTACTTTTTCACCTAATTTTGTTTACCAAAGTTGCCTGAAAATGGAAACAGAAAAATCAGTTTTGAATATTAGAAAATGATATTAAAAAAAAGCATTATTAATACATGTTCATAGACATTTTCAAGTGGATCTTTGGACATTTTCCAAATCATTTATGTCTTTCTTAAGCTGAGTACACACGTACGATAACGATCGTTCAAAAACGAACGATAACGACAATTGGACCGATAATCGTGCGCTCCAAATTTTCCAACGATCGTTTTTTGGGACGATAACGACCGTTATCGTTCAATCCGACCTATCCAACCCGGCGGATTTTTTCGAAAGATAATCGTTCAATCGTTGCAGTGTGTACAAAGATCGTCCGATAACGCATGTTCTTATTGCCTGTCATAACGTCACTTCCGTTTGCGCACGCATTTTTTAATCGTTCGTCGTTCAGTACTTTATACTTATATCGTTCACGTGTGTACACAATCGTTCATTACGAACGATCTTTTCTGTCTAATTTGAATATCGTGTAAACGTCACGAATCGTTCGTAACGAACGATCTTTATCGGACGTGTATACGAACCTTTACAGTTGAGTTTAGTATGATACTCACAACTACATTTTGCCTACCTGTGCCTTATACAATTCATAGGATGCCATGCCATTACAGTGACCTAGTGCATAACCTTATATGTATCACCATTCATTTAATTCAGCTGCTGCTTTAGAGCACATTCTTCGATTTTGTCAAGATCTTTCTGCAAAATGTCATCATTTTAGTGAATTTCAACAATTCTACTTAATTTTGTTTTGTCAGCAAAAATGTCAGTATCTCTATTTATTCCTTCCACTATGTCATTAAAGAAATTGAAGACAACCGACCCTAGTGCATATCTATGACCGTGAGGCGCACACTTTGACCCTAGCCCATAATGAATATGTTCTATTTACATTTGCTTTCTTGCTATCCTTTAACCAGTTGTTCAGTGATGTACATACATTTTTCCCTAGTCATTGCAACCGCAACTTCTGTACCATACTGTTACATGGAATAGTGTTAAATGCTTTGGTAAAATTCTAATAAATCGCATTCTCTACACAGATATAAATGTATCTTCTTGTAAAAGAAGATTAAGTTATTAGATAATAGCTGCCTTCCAAGCAGCTGACCTGGGTTCGGTTCCTGGCCAATGTATGTGAGGTTGCTTTTGACATCCTACAAATCCCTAAGCAAGCTCATTTTTCTCTTGGGTATATCACAATGGTACATGCTAGGCTGGCTTCAGCATGTAGTGTTGGTGTTATAGTGGTGAGCATAGCTGCCTTCAAAGCAGTTGACCTGGGTTCGATTCCTGGCCAATGTATGTGAGGTTGCTTTTGACATCCTACAAATCCCTAAGCAAGCTCATTTTTCTCTTGGGTATATCACAATGGTACATGCTAGGCTGGCTTCAGCATGTAGTGTTGGTGGTATAGTGGTGAGCATAGCTGCCTTCAAAGCAGTTGACCTAGGTTCGATTCCCAGCCAATGTATGTAAGCTGGCTTTTGACATCCTACAAATCCCTGGAAGACAAAACAAGAGAGGAGGAAGGAGGGAGGAAGGTGGAAGGTAAAAAAAAAAAGCACAAGAACAAGATTAGCTCTCAAAAGAGCTGTTGTGGGGTGGTATTTTAGGAATAACAATCAGCCAGGAACAAGCTTACAAGAGCCTATCTAATCTTTGCCTATGAGAGTCTGCCAGCAGCTTTCCCTTCACTAATTACTACAGGGACGCGAACGACTATAATGGCCGGTGCTGCCTGCTTTTTATAAGGGGTGGGGTGGCTCCAGGAGATAGTGTAGCCTGATTGGCTACAACGGGCCTGCTGACTGTGATGTAGAGGGTCAAAGTTGACCCTAATGGTGCACTATGGGGACGAACCGAACTTCCGGGAAAGTTCGCATGCAATCACGAACCACCCAAAGTTTGCCTGGAACCGTTCGCCAGCGAACCGTTCGGGCCATCTCTAGTGCTGGACTACTGCGCACCATGGCGAGATTGCTCTTCCTCACTCAGTGATGTCAGGTTAGGTAATGTCTGACTGCCTTATCAACTTTCCATCGTTCTTTCTCTGCCATTGTTAAAGCTTACATCTATTTTTTTTTAAATAACATTTTCTGCTTGCGGTTCAGTACCCGCAACAAGAATCTATTATGGAGGGCAAGTCTGCCATTGTGACCACGGGTAATGGCCGGGGAATCCTGGTTCTATTCCGGTCTGGAGTTGGAGCCCAAGAAACGGCTACCACCACACATCCAAGGAAGGCAGCAGGCAGGCATGCACATCCAGAATTAGTGACCAAAAATAACAATAAAGGAGGAGGACTTTCGAGGCCCTGCTGTGTATGTGAAATGAATCAACTTTAAATCCTTTAACGAGATTCTGTTATGGAGGGCAAGTCTGATGGTGCCTTCACCAGGTTGGTCTCCTCCTCAAGGAGGCGAGAATCTTTTATGGAGGGCAAGTCTGCCATTGTGAGTGACCACAGGTAATGGCCGGGGAATCCTGGTTTTATTCCGGTCCGGAGTTGGAGCCTAAGAAACGGCTACCACCACACACATCCAAGGAAGGCAGCAGGCATGGCATGCACGTCCCGAGGTAGTGACCAAAAATAACAATACAGAAGGAGGACTTTCGAGGCCCTGCTGTATTTGAAATTAATTAACTTTAAATCCTTTAATGAGAATCTGTTATGGTGGACAATGATGACACCACTTCCCTTTCACGAGAATCTGTTCTGGAGGGCAAGTCTGCCATTGTGACCAGTGGGTAGTGGCCGGGGAATCAGGGTTCGATTCCGGTCCAAAGTGGGAGCCTGAGACCCATGCTGTGTAAGTAATGTACCTGCCCTGACTGTGCTTTGCAGACCAGGCATCTGTGGTCAGATGGACCCTTGACCCAGCGGAATACAAACCAATTTGAAGGCATTTGCCAAGAATGTGTTATGGAGGGCAAGTCTGCGATTCATTCAACTGTGTGAAACTTTTGATGGTACTTTCTCAGTACAATGGTGACTGACCAGGGGTAATGGCTGGGGAATCCTGGTTCGATTCCGGTCTGGAGTGGGAGCCTAAGAAACGGCTACCACCACCACACATCCAAGGAAGGCAGCAGGCACGCTGTGGGCAAAGGAGCAGGAACAGCTACCACCACACATCCAAGGAAGGCAGTAGGCATGGCATGCACGTCCCGAGGTAGTGACCAAAAATAACAATACAGGAGGACTTTCGAGGGGTTGCTGTATTTAAAATGAATTAACTTTAAATCCTTTAACAAGAATCTGTTATGGCGGACAATGATGACACCACTTGCCACAACAGCTAGGTATATGCAGTGATGAGGTGGGTTCAATGAACACAAAAGGTAGGTAAGTATATGCAATGATGAGGTGGGTTCACTCGACACAACAGCTAGGTATATGCAGTGATGAGGTGGGTTCACTGAACACAACAGCTAGGTATATGCAGTGATGAGGTGGGTTCACTCAACACAAAAGGTAGGTAAGTATATGCAGTGATGAGGTGGGTTTACTCGACACCACAGCTAGGTATATGCAGTGATGAGGTGGGTTCACTGAACACAAAAGGTAGGTAAGTATATGCAGTGATGAGGTGGGTTCACTCGACACAACAGCTAGGTATATGAAGTGATGAGGTGGGTTCACTGAACACAAAAGGTAGGTAAGTATATGCAGTGATGAGGTGGGTTCACTGAACAAAACAGCTAGGTATATGCAGTTCAGAGGTGGGTTCACTCAACACAAAAGGTAGGTAAGTATATGCAGTGATGAGGTGGGTTCATTCGACACAACAGCTAGGTATATGCAGTGATGAGGTGGCTTCACTGAACAAAAAAGGTAGGTAAGTATATGCAGTGATGAGATGGGTTCACTCGACACAACAGCTAGGTATATGCAGTGATGAGGTGGGTTCACTGAACAAAACAGTTAGGTATATGCTGTGATGAGGTGGGTTCACTTAACACAAAAGGTAGGTATATGCAGTGATGAGGTGGGTTCACTCAACAAAACAGTTAGGTATATGCAGTGATGAGGTGGGTTCACTCAACACAAAAGGTAGGTAAGTATATGCAGTGATGAGGTGGGTTCACTGAACACAACAGCTAGGTAAGTATATGCAATGATGAGGTGGGTTCACTCAACACAACAGCTAGGTATATGCAGTGATGAGGTGGGTTCACTGAACACAACAGCTAGGTATATGCAGTGATGAGGTGGGTTCACTCAACACAAAAGGTAGGTAAGTATATGCAGTGATGAGTTGAGTTTACTCGACACCACAGCTAGGTATATGCAGTGATGAGGTGGGTTCACTGAACACAAAAGGTAGGTAAGTATATGCAGTGATGAGGTGGGTTTAATCGACACAACAGCTAGGTATATGCAGTGATGAGGTGGGTTCACTTAACAAAACAGCTAGGTATATGCAGTTCAGAGGTGGGTTCACTCAACACAAAAGGTAGGTAAGTATATGCAGTGATGAGGTGGGTTCACTCGACACAACAGCTAAGTATATGCAGTGATGAGGTGGCTTCACTGAACAAAAAAGGTAGGTAAGTATATGCAGTGATGAGGTGGGTTCACTCGACACAACAGCTAGGTATATGCAGTGATGAGGTGGGTTCACTGAACAAAACAGCTAGGTATATGCTGTGATGAGGTGGGTTCACTTAACACAAAAGGTAGGTATATGCAGTGATGAGGTGGGTTCACTCAACAAAACAGCTAGGTATATGCAGTGATGAGGTGGGTTCACTCAACACAAAAGGTAGGTAAGTATATGCAGTGATGAGGTGGGTTCACTGAACACAACAGCTAGGTAAGTATATGCAGTGATGAGGTGGGTTCACTCGATACAACAGCTAGGTATATGCAGTGATGAGGTGGGTTCACTGAACAAAACAGCTAGGTATATGCAGTGATGAGGTGGGTTCACTGAACACAAAAGGTAGGTAAGTATATGCAGTGATGAGGTGGGTTCACTCGACACAACAGCTAGGTATATGTAGTGATGAGGTGGGTTCACTGAACAAAACAGCTAGGTATATGCAGTGAGGAGGTGGGTTCACTCGACACAACAGCTAGGTATATGCAGTGATGAGGTGGGTTCACTGAACACAAAAGGTAGGTAAGTATATGCAGTGATGAGGTGGGTTCACTGAACAAAACAGCTAGGTATATGCAGTGATGAGGTGGGTTCACTGAACACCAAAGGTAGGTAAGTATATGCAGTGATGAGGTGGGTTCACTGAACACAAAAGGTAGGTATATGCAGTGATGAGGTGGGTTCACTCAACAAAACAGCTAGGTACATGCAGTGAAGAGGTGGGTTCACTCAACACAAAAGGTAGGTAAGTATATGCAGTGATGAGGTGGGTTCACTGAACCCAACAGCTAGGTAAGTATATGCAGTGATGAGGTGGGTTCAGGGGCGGACTGGCCCGGGTGGACGGGGGGGCGATTGCCCCCCGGGCCACCTCCTGTACTTTGCATCAGGGCCGATGCTTATGTTATAGAAGTGGCTCCCTCCCCCGAACGCAGTGTTGGCAACCGCCCGCTGTCTGGTGAGTTGGTCCCACAGCAGCACTTTAAGCTGCGGGACCTCGCTCCGGCTACAGATGCTGCTAGGCAACAGAGGTCCTGCCCCCTGCCAGCAGCGACAAACAGCCAGTGAGGAGAGAGCAGCTCAAGCGCGTCATTTGAAGTGGCCGAGGCTGCTGGAGGATTCCAGTCTTGCCTTGTGACAGGAAAGATGACAACTTTCTCCCTCATTCCCAGCCTTCTGCTTGAAGCTGGGACGCTGATCACAGCAAACATCAGGTACATACAGACCAGACAGATACTGTCTTGTAAGCGGACACCTCCTCCCCATTTGTTTATTGTGCTTTGCAAAGGCCAGCTCTGATCACACTAGCCCTGCATCTCCCTGTCTCCTGTAACATTTTCACTGCTGCCTGCTGGTGTTAGCTGATTTAGCTTTTTGTAGCACTGGTGCTTTGTATCATGCATATTTATGCATTGTACTTTGGCTGCACACTGATGTATTGTACTACCTCAATAGCACTAAGCACTTTACTTTTAAAGGACTTCCAAGGCAAAATATATAATCTATTTTTTTACTCACCTGGGGTTTCTTCCAGCCCTGAGCAGCTATCTCAGTCCCTCGCCACAGCCCTGGTCCTTTGCGTTTTCCCTTCTGGCCTTCCACTGGCGGGGTCAGTTCTTCTGCACCTGCCTGTGCATCCATGTCACCCGGCGCATACTGCGCTTGCACATTAGTTGTGTACAAGTACAGTATATGCCAGATGATGTTGACGCACAAGAGCAGAAGAACTGACCCCGCCAGTGGAAGGCCAGCAGGGACAATGCAAAGGATTAGGGCTTTGGCGAGGGACTGAGACAGCTGCTCAGGACTGGAAGAAGCCCCAGGTGAGTAAAAAAATAGTATTTTTTACTTTGCATCGGAAGTTCTTTAAAGGAAGCCTTAAAGGGATACTGTAGGGGGGTCGGGGGAAAATGAGCTGAACTTACCCGGGGCTTCTAATCGTCCCCCGCAGACATCCTGTGTTGGCGCAGCCACTCACCGATGCTCCGGCCCCGCCTCCAGTTTACTTCTGGAATTTCTGACTTTAAAGTCAGAAAACCATTGCGCCTGCATTGCCGTGTCCTCGCTCCCGCCTATGTCACCAGGAGTGTATAGCAGAAGCCCAGTATGGTCTGTGTCTGCGCAGTATGCTCCTGGTGCCATCAGCGGGATCGAGGACACGGCAACGCAGGCGGAGTGGTTTTCTGACTTTAAAGTCAGAAATTCCAGAAGTGAACCGGAGGCGGGGCCGGAGCATCGGGGAGTGGCTGCGTCAACACAGGATGTCTGCGGGGGACCATTAGAAGCCCCGGGTAAGTTCAGCTAATTTTCCCCCGACCCCCCTACAGTATCCCTTTAACGTGTACCTGTGTTGTGTACTGGTGTATTTATACTTACTTGGGCCAGCCCCATGAAGTGCTCCCTCGCTGTCCTCTCCGGTTGCTTTTTTGTCTTCTAATATTACACAACCCCACCCCCCAGTACTCTGGCCACTCACAGCCAGTCATGCGCTTCTGCACATGCCCTGCCACGCATGCACCAACGCTGCTCTCCTGTGCCCGGGAGTGCTCTGTGCCTGCACAGTATTACTCCCAGCTGTGGGAGCGGAATGGGGGCAGCAGTCATGCTGCACCTGTGCAGAAGAGTGCAGCCAGCCAGATTACTGTGGGGGACTAGAAGACAACGGTGTGGGCAACCTCATGAGGCTGGAGGAAGCCCCATGTAGGTATAAATATACCACTTCTCAGGTTTCCTCTAAATAAACCTAATGTGGTCAGTGTAACTTACCTAGAGCTTCTTGTAGTCCTTCTGGTTCTTATTTGATATCCATTCAGCAGCATAGGAAAACATGGGCATTACTTTGAAAATCAGTTTTCTTTCAGTTATAACTGAGAACAACTGATTAGGTGGAAAAGGGGACTTAAAGAGAAACTCCGACCAAGAATTGAACTTTATCCCAATCAGTAGCTGATACCCCCTTTTACATAACAAATCTATTGCATTTCACAAACAGACCATCAGAGTGCGCTGTATGACTGATTTTGTGATGAAACCCCTCCCACAAGAAACTCTGGTACCGCGGTACTCTGGGCAAACTGCCACAATGTAACAATGTTCACAGACAGGAAATGGCTGTTTACAGCTGTCTGTAACAGCCAAAACAGCTAGGAGCAGCTACATAACCTGCCCACAGTAAAAATGTCACCATGTGATAAATGTCAGAATGTAAATCTGGGAGAGGAAAGATTTTACAATGAGCAAACACTGACTAAATCATTTATACATAATTATTGTAAAAATTAAGCACTTTTTTGATTACATTATTTTCACTGGAGTTCCTCTTTACAGAGAAACCGTAACCAAGAAGTGCACTTCATCCCAATCAGTAGCTGATATCCCCTTTCCCATGAGAAATCTTTTCCTTTTCACAAACGGATCATCAGGGGGCTCTCAATGGCTGATATTGTGCTGAAACCCCTCCCACAGGTAACTGTGAGGACCATAGTCCTGGCAGTTTCCTGTCTGTGAACCTTGTTGCATTGTGGGAAATAGCTGTTTGCAGCTGCCAAAAAAGTAAGCAGCAGCTACTTCCACTGACATCACCTACCAGCAGTAAAAATGTCACCATGTAATATATGTCAGAATGTATATCAGGGAGAGGAAAGATTTTACAATGGGCAAACACTGACTAAATTTTATACATAATTATTGTAAGCACAGGGGGGAACAAAAGTGACACGGGGACAAAATAGATACAGGGGAACAGGTGACACAGCGGGACAACAGGCAGAAGGGGAACAGGTGACACAGGGATATGAGGCAACACAGAGGGGCACAAAAGAGACACAGACGTAACACAGAGGGGGACAAAAAAGGCACAGGGGTAATAGGTGACTTAGAGGGGGACAGAAGAGGCACAGAAATGACAGTGTTCTAACTTAAGAACAAACCTACATTCCCTATCTCCTTCATTAACCGGGGTCTACCTGTATTTCACTAGCTTCTTTATTAGGCATGTCTTGCTAGTACTGAACATTTTTTTGCCATCAAAACTGCCTGAATATTTTATGGCATTCCTCAGAGATTTTTGGTCCATACTGACATGATAGTGTCATGCAGTTGGCCCGCCCACATCATGGCATGGTCACGCCCATTTTGTCATTCGCCTCACTGTCATAGCCCCCCCAACTCCCCCCTCGGGCCTCTGGGTTGTGTTTTCCCCCCAGGCCAAAAGGTCCCAGTCCTCCCCTGGGTGGGTTCACGGAACACAACAGCTAGGTATATGCTGTGATGAGGTGGGTTCACTTAACACAAAAGGTAGGTATATGCAGTGATGAGGTGGGTTCACTCAACAAAACAGCTAGGTATATGCAGTGATGAGGTGGGTTCACTCAACACAAAAGGTAGGTATATGCAGTGATGAGGTGGGTTCACTCAACACAACAGTTTGGTATATGCAGTAATATATATGCAGTAATTGGTATTACAATGTGCAGCTGCCTATCACACACACAGGTAGTCACTGAATGTGCTGGGCCTGGCAGTGGCACACACACAGTATGAATTACAAAAGCTGTCTACGCAACACAAGTGCAGTAATGGCCGGGTATTACAATGTGCAGCTGTCACACAGGTAGTCACTGAATGTGCTGGGCCGGGCAGTGGCACACACACAGTATGAATTACAAAAGCTGTCTATGCAACACAAGTGTCAGTTAGATCAGTGGGACACACATAAAAAAAAATAGATCACAATAACAACATTAGCTCTCAAAAGAGCTGTTGTGGGGTGCTATAAGAATTAGCCAGGAGCAAGCTAACAAGCCAAGAGCCTAATCTTTCCCTATGAGAGACAGTCTGCAGCAGCTTGCCCTTCTCTAATTACTGCAGGCACACGAGTGAGTGTAATGGCCGGCGCTCCCTGCCTTATATACGGGGGGAGTGGCTCCAGGAGTGAGTGTAGTCTGATTGGCTACAATGTGCCTGCTGACTGTGATGTAGAGGGTCAAAGTTGACCCTAGTGGAGCATTATGGGGGCGAACCAAACTTCCGGGAAAGTTCATCTTCACCAGCGAAGGCAAACCACCCAAAGTTCACCGGCGAACCGTTCGGGCCATCTCTATACACAAACACATAAGGGGCTTGATTTACAAAACGGTGCTAACTTTAGCACTGGCCCTTAGCACGTCTAAACTCAGTTGAAATGTGAGAAGTAGTGATCGTGCGCAAAGTACAGCGCGCAAAGTTTTGCGCGCGCACTGCATAGAGCGCAGGGCGCTCCGCGCGAAGTGCCCACTAAAGCCTATGGGACTTAGCGCGCACATAGGACTTTGCGCGCGGTACTTAGCGCGCCATCTGATTGAGAAAACTGGTGCTAACCTACTTAGCACCCTGGTTAGCACGCCTTAAGACTTAAGACGTGCTAAGTAGGTTAGCACCGCTTAGTAAATCAAGCCCATACATTCTCAGTAATTCCTTTCTTCTGTACAACAGCACTCCCTAGAAAGGATCTATACAAAGATTCCATTCAGTCTGTCTACTTGCTTATATAATATTATGGCAGTTGGACTTAGCAACTGTCGTTCAGTAAGTCCTTTTGAAAATAAAGGAAAACCTGAGAATCCTACATGAGGAGATAGACTAACCAAAACCCATCAGATCTGTCAGAATTTTAATGCCTACTGTAAGTGACAGGAACATAAGAAAACGTAATTTATTTAGCATTTTACTTTGGAAGAAATGTACATATATATGCGTACGCATCATCTTTTTTTTTACAATTTTTCACGTCAGTGATACTTTAACCATATGGGGTTGATGATGTCATTTAGGTAATGTGTTTATCTATTTTAAAATTGTTTAGGATAAATTCACTATGTGAGAGCTGCATAACGTGTTAAAATGTGTGAACTGAAATGGAGACTAGATATAGACATTAGTTCAGAGCCTGTATGCAGCAACTGATGCAGTGTGAATGCACCCTTAGACATGATTTTACCTCCTCTGCTAGACAGACAAGTTTTAAAGTGTGGGATAAAGACAACAATGTCAAGCTGTATTGTCCTGCTGTAGCATCTTCTGTCTGATGATAGATGACACATTTAAAATATGTGCTTCCAGTCTGTTTTCCACAATTGTGTTTGCTGCTTTATTGTTTTATGGAGCCTTAGGCCCCTTTTACACTTAATCAGTTGCTCTCAGAAGACAACTGATTTTCAAAGTAATGCCCATGTTTTCCTATGGCACCTTTCACACTTAACGCGTTTTAACTGAAATCTTTTTCACAATGCACTGCTATGGAGAAGAAAAAATAACGTGTACTAACTGGTTAAGTGTAAATGGGGCCTTACTGGCAGTTTTTTCGTTGTGTTTAACAACTTTACGACCGCTCCATGCCCATGGGCGTGGCCGCCGCGGCAGCCCCAGGACTGCCTAACACCAATTGGCGTCAAGTCCTGGGCCTGCACTTTGCAGGAGATCGCGCGCATCTCCTGCTCGGGGGCAGAGCTCCGCCCCCTCTTCAGTCTCGGAAGACTGTTAGACGGCGTGAACGCCGTCTATTTACATATAAAGCGCTGCGATCGGCAGCAGCGCTGTACTGGGGACAGCCGTGTGACATGGCTGTCCCCTCCATAGGCTGGACAGTGATCGGCTGTCATAGGCTGAAGCCTATGACAGCTGATCACCCTGATTGGCTTGCGGGGGGAGGGAGGGAGGGAGCAGGGGTGCAGAAATAAAAAAAAGTGCAATTTTTATTAAAAAACAAAGGCAATAAATATTTATATAAAAAAATAAATAAACAAATGTGGAGCGATCAGACCCCACCAACAGAGAGTTATATTTGTGGGGGGAAAAGGGGGGGGGGGGGGGTCACTCCTGTGCTGTGTCCTGCAGCTTGGCCTTAAAGCTGCAGTGGCCAATTAAGGAAAAAACAGGCTGGTCTTTAGGGGGGGTTAAACACTGTGGTCCTCAAGTGGTTAAACTGTTATTTTTATGGATTTAATGTTACATTTATCTTATTCCTTTTCTCTTTTGCATAGTTTACACATCTTATATTGCATTTTCTCAATGCTTTTAAGTTTACCTTTAGCAAATGAAATGATGATTTCCTGGTTTTGATTCATCATATAGATACTAAATATATCTTAGAAAACTCTGTTAGTTGTTCTAACTTTGCTTCTTCAGAGTCAGAAGATTTAGTACCCCCTCTGTTGTTACCATATGGTGATCACTATTGCAACTGGTTTTTGATTGACTGGAGAAGACAAAATCCAGCAAAGTATTCTTTCTGGGTGGTTCACCTGTCACCTGCTTGCCCTCTGACGGCATATATGGGCTGGATAGGAGAGACAGCTGAACTAAGCAGAATTTGCACTATCGTCATTTCTTAATTAATCTTTAAAGATAAGATGAGCTTCTCTAAATGTCTAACTTAAAGATAAACCGTAACCAAGAATCAATAGGTGATACCCCCTTTCCCATGATAAATATTTACCTTTTCTCACATAAAACATCAGGGGGCTCTGTATGGCTGATTATGTGGTGAAACCCCTCCCATGGTGTGATGTCGGCACCTCACAGCACTGAGGTGCTGACCTTACACTGTGGGAGCCTTGTTGCATTGTGGGAAATAACAGCTGTTTCCAACTGCCAAAAGCAAACAGCATCTCCTTCCACTGACATCACCTGCCAGTAGTAGAAATGTTGCATATGATACATTTCAGAATGTAAATCAGGGAGAGGAAAGATTTTACAATCAGCAAACACTGACTAAATAGTTTATATATAATTATTGTAAAAATTATGCACTTTTTTCATTATGTTATTTTCACTGGAGTTCCTCTTTAAGTAGTTCAATTTGTAATGGTTCCCTATGCATTTGTGTTACTTAAACCCAGCAGGACTCAGTATTGTACAGAAGGTGTGTGGATCAAACACTATAACCTACTGATGTTCAATATATTGCTGTTCGCTCATACACTTTCCAGGAAAAAATCCATTAGCAAATTCAACAACAGATTTGTGAAGCTTCACGAACATGTACTAGTTTTGTGAGACCTCATCTTTAAGGTGAATCTAATTGGGGGAGGGTCAGGAATGTGTATGGGGAAATCATTAGATTCCAGGAGATCATATTTAAATGTGATCTGAGAATCAAGAAAAACAACAACACCCCATCCCACCCCATCCCAAACTTTAAGCATTAAATGATCAGCTGAGAACCTCTGATTTTTATCTTATATGATATAATGAGCTCATTTTTTGTGGCTTAGATGCACAGACATGAATAAGACTACTTGCAATAAATAACATTAGGATGGACATGAAAGTGATTTCCATGATTCGTCCGAAGATACTATAGACATGTATTATGTACAGAATATCAGGCAGCTTTTTCTTTGTGCAGCTAGTGCCAGAAGTCATGAGCAAATATTTCTCCCATAGCGTCAATTATCTTTACCCATCATGCAGTGCATACATGTCAGTATGCAGCCTTCACATATACAGGTATGCAGCTTGGTCTGTGCTATTTTCTGCATAATACCACTGAGGCCTCGCTGTGATTAGCTCAGCAAGGAAATCTGATTAGGCTTAGTCAGTGACTGCCAAAACTGCTGAACTAGGGCACAAGTAAATATGTTTTCAATCAAAATATGTTCTTTTTTTCTTTATTTTTTCTTCCAAAAATGCAAGATATCCTCTTATTGCAAAGTCATACAAAAAAAACTGCAATTCACACTTGTCATTGTGGTCTCATTTTTCCACATACTTTACAGCTGTTAAACTCCCTAAAGGAATGGACTAAAGAAGTGCTAGTACTATTGTTTCTCATCACTGTGCTATTTCTGGACATGACACAAATGTAATCCTTTGCCTTCTCTAGTAAAACAATAAGAGATGATTTAAAGTATCTTTTGAAGATTTATATGTGATTATTCAATCTTTATCAATCTTACAGTTACCATATTTTTCGGACTATAAGACACACTTTTTCTCCACCAAATGTGTGTGTGTGTGTGTGTGTGGGGGGGGGGGGGGGATTGCATGCGTCTTATGGTCCGAATGCTACTGAAATGATTGGTGTCTGACTTGTGCACAGCGTCGGGGGGGCATTGTTAGCGTGGCTGTAGACGCAGGCGTGAGAGCTCTGCTGAATACTTCTATGCCAGCAATTTGCATCCAGCAGGTCCTGGGGTTCTCTCACCTTCCCGCTACTGAGGACCATGGATTTAGGCCTTGTTTCCATCTGTGCGCTTCTGTCCGCTTTTTATCAGCACATCAATGTTACAGATTGATACATGTTGCTGAAAAGCGGACAGAAGCGGATAGAAGCACACAAAGTGGAAACAAGGCCTTAAGGTACCCGGCGACAGAATCGAAGGGGTTACCACACAGACACCCATGCACAGGCAGCCTGGGCTTTGCTGCCATGAGCACTTCAATGCCCGCAATTTCAATTTTTACCTGCATACAGCAGGTTGTGAGGGGTCTCTTACCATCACCTTACTGACGGCCATGGAACCAGGATATCCGGCGGCAGAATCGCGGTGGTTACCGTGCCGATCCCATGCAGAGGCAGCCTGGGCTCCACTACCGTGAGCACCTCTATGCCTGCAATTTCAACTCTTACCTGCATCCAGCAGATCCTGAGGGGTCTCTCACTTTCCCCCTACTGAGAAACACGGATTTAAGATACCAGGTAGCAGAATTGAGGTGGTTACCCCGCCAACCCCATGCACAGGCAGCCTGGGCTCCGCTGCCGTGAGCATTTCTATGCCCACAATTTAAACCCTAACTGCATCCAGCAGGTCCTCAGGGGTATTCCACCTTCCCTCTAGAGGTCCACGGATTCAAGATACCCGGTGGCAGAATCGCGGTGACTACCACGCCGAACTCCATGTGCAGATGGCATGAGCAGGGCCGGCGCTATAATTCAGGCAGAGAAGGCAGCTGCCCCAGGGCCCCGGCCCCCTGGGGGGCCCCAGGCCCCCGCTGGCAGCAAACAAAAAATCTGCGCAGCCTGGGACACGTATGCGGCATGCCTGCTGTGCTGCAGCTGCTCTGCTGCCTGTGTGTCCTCCTGCCCCTGGGCTGTGAGACTCCTGTCCTGCGCCTGCCTGCTGCTGCCTGTTGTGGTGGGTCAGGTGCGGACTCGGAGACCGCAAGCTAAATTTGAGCCGCCAGAGAACTGGGGAGCGGGCCAGTGGGGAGGAAGGAAGAAGAGATACCGCTTCCTGCCGGTTCCAGCGTCGCGTCGGGTCTCCATGGATACCACCCGGCGCCGTGTCCTGACTCCTGAGCCAGCCTTCATTCACTCTGCACTGCCTGCTGGCTCCACCTCCTGGTCCTGGATGGATGCGCACAGTCAGTGCGCAGAAAGCGGAGAGGACGTCGCGTCACGTGCCGTTCGTGACGTCAGGAACAAGCCTGGCTGGCGGCATCAGCGTGCAGAGTCTGTGGACGGAGAGCGGCGGAGGCGGAGCCTGACTGACAGTGACTCCTACACATGGGTAAGTCAGTCAGGGAAATCTATTTAATATACAACATGTGGATGTTTTGGGGGGGGGGGGGTCGCAGGGGATCTTTGGTGGTGATGGGGGTTTAATTGTTGTTGTTTTTTTATTAGTAATGTGGTGGCGGAAATTAGATGCCTGGGGGGGGGGGGGGGGAGTTAGTGGGGGGGGGGTGCTTTGGTGGTGATGTGGTGATGGGGGTTTAGTTGTGGGTCTTTTTTAAACTAGTATTATGTGCAAGGGGGGACTCGGGGAGGGAGGGGGATTCCCATTTGCCACCCAGCTAGGCCAGGCCAGCTTCATCAATGTGGTGGGGGAGATGAGATCCTGATGCCTGGGGGGGTTAGCGGGGGGGGGGGAGGGGGGCTTTGGTGGTGATGGGGGTTTAGTTGTGTTTTTTTTTTAAATTAGTATTATGTGTAAGGGGGGGACTCGGGGAGGGAGGGGGATTCCCATTTGCCACCCAGCTAGGTAATGGAGCGGTAATGTTAGCAAGTGTCATCTAGGGGGCCCCCTATTTTTTTTCTGCCCCAGGGCCCCACTTCACCTAGAACCGGCCCTGGGCATGAGGGTGCTACTTAAGGCCCTCTAGAGGTCCACGGATTCAAGATACCCGGTGGCAGAATCGCAGTGACTACCGCGCTGAACCCCATGCGCAGATGGCATGAGGGTGCTACTTAAGGCCCCGGCTTTAGCACCGGAAGTAGGCCGCACTTGGGAGTTGAATCTCTGGACACTGCCAAATACTTAAAGAGAAACTGAAGCCTCCTTAAAATCACGTTTTTATTTTAAAAACCTCTTAAGTATGTTTGCCCTAACTAAAACGCTGCATCCCCACGGCTGAAATCTAACTAAATCCCCCCAAACTCCCCTCGCAAAATCCACAACTTTCTTGGTCGTGGATTTTGCTGCCTTGTGCAGCTCTGCGTCTATCAGCGCGTATCTCCACCTCTCCCCCGCCCTTCTCAGTGAAGGAAGAATGAGAGGGGTGGGCAGAGGCGGATAAACACGCTGATAGACACGTGGAGAGGCAGAGCTGCAGTTGAAAGCTCTGCCTCTCACGGAAGCGCTCCCCGCAGTGTGCCCCGTGGAGTTTGGGGGGATTTAGTTAGATTTCAGCCACGGGGATGTGGTGTTTTAGTTAGGGCATACTTAAAAGGTTTTTAAAATGAAAACGTGATTTTAAGGAGACTTCAGAGTCTCGTTAAGCTAGCTTGCTATTGCAGGGGACCTCCAGAGTTCAATACTGGCTTGGCTGAATGTGGTATGTACAGTACACTTATCTGTGTGGCTTAACAGTTTGCTGCATTGTTAAAGAGACACTGAAGCGAAAAAAAAATATGATATTATGATTTGTATGTGTAGTACAGCTAAGAAATAAAACATTAACATCAGATACATCAGTCTAATTGTTTCCAGTACAGGAAGATTTAAGAAACTCCAGTTGTTATCTCTATACAAAAAAGCCATTAAGCTCTACGACTTTCAAAGTCGTGGAGAGGCCTGTTTTCTGACTTTTATTATCTCAACTGTTAGTTAATTTTTTACTTTTCCTCTGCCAGGGGAGAGGTCATTAGTTCACAGACTGCTCTGAAAGAATCATTTTGAATGCTGAGTGTTGTGTAATCTGCACATATTAGAGAATGATGCAATGTTAGAAAAAACACTATATACCTGAAAATAAAAATATGAGAATATTTTCTTTGCTGCTAATCTTCTAGTAATTATTCATAGTACACAACCAATTAATTATATCATATATTTTTTTCGCTTCAGTGTCTCTTTAAATATAATCATGCTATATTACGGCTAGCTTTATGGGCTTTATCTGACTGTTTATGTGCTTTTAATTGTTATGATAGGGTTAGTTTAGCCCCTTTATTGTTCTATACTACTATTGTGCTATTTGTTTTCTCGTATTGTATTTCATTATTTTTTTTTTATTATTAGCTGGCACTGTGACCCCAGCTTTGTGTACTGCCACACAGCGCAGTTTTTAGGGAGAAGTGCCACAAGACGCCCCTGTACCATGGATGCACCAGGTTTAGAATAATGGTTCTTGTTGTTTTTTTTTTTTTGCTGGTTTTTTCCCCTCTAAACCTAGGTGCATCTTATGGTCCTGTGTGTTTTATGGTCCCAAAAATATGGTACTTAATGATAGTGTGGTTTAAAGGAAGCCTGAAATGAAAATAAACTGCTGAAAAAAGTAATAACATCTATAGCCCTAATCCTCAAAAGGACTTCATTGGAATGTCATTGCCATAGTCCAATTTTGTATTTAAAGACTACAATCTCCTTTTAAAATGAGCTGTAAACATGTCTAGGGTTTGTACGGTCACATCTGAAATTGTCAGCTTACATGTCCTACTCCCCTACCCTTCCACCTTCACCTCACACTTCACATGAAAGATCATTCTTTTGCTCAGAATGGCCACACAACACATAACCCCATATGCAATTTACTTTTTCTCCGGAGTTATCTCCTAGAACTAGGAGATTATTTTTTATCTTCTGTTTAAACTTACTTTTCAGCACTCAGACAGTAAACAAGTACGAAGAGGAAGTGAAAAAGTACTGTCAAAATGATTTTGAGTATTTTCCTGTCTGCTGATGGCTTAAAAGGTATTTGATTGATAAGGTTTACCTAGGAGAAAATGTGGGAGGAAAAATGAATTGAATAAGGGCCATAGTGTAGCACCAGCAGGACTATATTCTGTTAGAACTGCAATGAAGACCTTTCCTCTTGCAGCAATCATTTAGACATAACAAATTATGCTGGATAAGTCTATCAGTAAAATTTAAATAACATTGCTAACTATTAACATCTTGTTATGACACATCCAGGAGAATTGCCCACTGACTGGCATATGTTTTTGGAGCAGAGAGAAAGCCAATATGGATGTATTCTTGAAAGAGAGCCAAAAGCTCTACAGCATACTTTTTCACCTTTCAGAAACATAAGAGTAGTGTCCTTCGGCAAATAAAATGTAAAGAATCACTTTATTGCACGTTTGTTTTTGTTTTTTTTTTTCTTTAAAAGTTCATATCAGTAACTATAAGGACTGAGCTCAGGTCATGCATGGATGGTAAATAAATAATGTTACTTTTAAGTATGGATGGCAGAAGGGCAGAAGGGTTTGTCTGATGATTGGTTCCCAGCTGGTACGTCAGCTTGCACTGAGTGCTAACAGTACGGGCTTGCGCCCACCCCATAGTTCAGAATCAGAATCATTTATTTTGCCAAGTACAAACGGGAGGTTGCAGCTGGAATTGGTTTTGGCTCATATAGGTCCTGGAGGGATGGAGGGGGGGGGGGGGATAATTGATGGAGACAGCAGAGAGAGGGACCTGCGGCGATGGGAGAACGGTGTGACCAGCAGGAGCGATGGGTATGTGCATTTATCAGTAAGCGCTGTTTTGCTGTACCAGATGTCTCTGGTCCTTAAGGGGCCAGAGACTGTTGGTACGGAGGTAGTTAAAAGGGCAGTTTAGTGAAAATTATAATTTTCTATTAATAACATATCAGTTTTTTTTTAATAAGGAGAGCATACGTTTCTCCATAGACTTTATGTGAAGAAAAGTAGATAACTAACATTAATTCTGCTTTTTAAGACAGCTGAGCTGCGTCCTTACCATGCTCTAAGTTGCTCTAAGCGATGGACTTCACTGATAGTAGCAGACACTGCAGCTGATTTATAATGGATGGCTAAGGGCCTGTTCATACTTGCTGCGTTTGTAGAACGCGTATAAATTCAAAGAAACGCAAGTTGAAAAACGCATGCGTTTTTCTTGCGTTTGAATGCGTTTTCTATTGCGTTTTGCACAAACACGTGACCCAGGGGAAAAAAAAGAATTATGGGAACCGCAGAGGAAAATGGACGCTAAAAACGCAATAGTACGCGTTTTTGATACGCGTCCATAGACTTTCATTGCGTCCGTTTCTATGCGTATCGCACAGAACTGCGTGCAGCAATGCGGATGAGAAACGTATGCGTCTCATACGCATACATGTAAACTAGCCCATTCAAAAGCATTAGGAGCCGTTTCTATGCGTTTTTGGTACCAGTACGCGTTCCCTGAAAACGGCTAGGAACGCATATAGTCTGAACAGGCCCTAACTCACTACAGAGAGCCGTGCTGTTCTCACATGTAACTAGCTAAGTAAATAGATAAAAACAGGCTGCTAATTAGTTACTTACTTTGCAGCCTGTTTGTTTATTTACTTAGCTAGTTACATGTGAGAACAGCACAGCTCTCTGTAGTGAGTGAGCCAGCCGTTATAAATAAGCTGCAGTGTCTGCTACTATCAGTGAAGTCCGTCGCTTAGAGCAGCTTAGAGCTAGTGTTGATCGAACAGTGCTCGGCACTGTTCGTTATTCCCCGAACATTGGCGTGTTTGTGTCGAGCACAGCCGAGCACCGCATGGGGCTAGGCCATGCTGTTCGGTCTCCTCCCCTCGCTTATTGGCGCCTTTGCACGCAGCCAATAAGCAGCGACGATGCTTTTTCCACAGCTATGCTCACACAGCCTAGCTGGCTGTGACCATAGCTGTGATTGGCCGAGTGGGTCACATGGTTGGGGTACATAAATACCCGAACACGCGCTGGCTCCGTCATTCACATGGGGGTTTAGCTTGGGGTAGGTAGGAGACAGAGCTAGCGGTTAGGTGCCAGCACTGCCAGCCAGGCCAACCACAGTGTCCCAGCCTCACCACCACTGCCAGCAGCAGCCACAGTGGCCCAGCCTCACCACTGCCAGCAGTAGCCACAGAGATCCTGCCTCACCATTGCCAGGCATTGGCAGCAGCCACAGTGCCCCTGCCTCACCACTGCCAGCAGGCGCTGCCAGCCCACTGCCAGCAGCCACTGTGCCCATTGTTTTTGTTGCCAGGCCAGCCACAGTGCACCTGCCTCACCACTGCCAGCAGGCACTGCCAGCAGCCACAGTGCCCATCTTTTTTGTTGCCAGCCACAGTGCACCTGCCTCACCATTATCAGCAGGCACTGCCAGCAGCCACCGTGCCCATCATATTTGGTCCCAGTTTCAGTGCCAGCTGGGAACAGTTGTGCCCATAAAAAACACAGTTTATTGAATCCTACTGTTGCTTATTGTTAGAAAAAAAACAGTACTTTCAGTGCCAGCTGGGAACAGTTGTGCCCATAAAAAAACACAGTTTATTGAATTTTACTGTTGCTTATTGTTGAAAAAAAACAGTACTTTCAGTGCCAGCTGGGAACAGTTGAGCCTATAAAAAAACACAGCAAGGAGAACGCCAGCGCATACCACTAAGGCTGCATCTGAAATGACCACTAGCTCAGTGTGTAGCACCTATATAGACTTTCTGCACACTTCGCATTTTTTTTTTTAAATTCAGATGCAAATCATATGCGAAGTGTGCAGAAAGTCTATATAGGTGCTACACACTGAGCTGGTGGTCATTTCAGATGCAGCCTTAGTGGTATGCGCTGGCGTTCTCCTTGCTGCTCTACCAAATGTAAGTTACACATTTTTTCTGCATAGCTGCTCCCGAGGTTTTAAATTTAGGTTAGGTCACTTGCCCGGAGGTCTGCCTCACCATGGCGCAAGTGTCTAGTATAATATACTTTGCATGCAAACCATATTGGAAGCTAAAGTACCTCCTAGTTTAATAAATGTTAGCACTTGTCTTGGATGCAGGGCATGCATTTTTCAGTCTGGCAGAGGCGGTGTATGCCTGTGCGATTAACCATTTAATTGCAACATGTGTTTAGGGATGCGCAGCCTCCCCCCCCCCCCCCCCACCACCTTTCTATAAAAAAAACACAGTTTATTGAATTGTACTGTTGCTTATTGTTGAAAAAAAAAACCAGTACTTTCAGTGCCAGCTGGGAACAGTTGTGCCCATAAAAACACACAGTTTATTGAATTTTACTGTTGCTTATTGTTGGAAAAAAAACAGTACTTTCAGTGCCAGCTGGAAACAGTTGGGCCCATTAAAATAACACAGTTTATTGAATTTTACTGTTGCTTATTATTGAAAAAAAAAGTACTTTTAGTGCCAGCTGGGAACAGTTGTGCCCATAAAAAACACAGTTTATTGAGTGACAGTGTTACTGTTGCTTATTGTTGGAAAAAAAAACAGTACTTTCAGTACCAGCTGGGAACAGTTGTGCCCATTAAAATAACACAGTTTATTGAATTTTACTGTTGCTTATTGCTGAAAAAAAACAGTACTTTCAGTGTCAGCTGGGAACAGTTTTGCCCATAAAAAAACACAGTTTATTGAATTTTACTGTTACTTATTGTTGAAAAAAAAACAGTACTTTCAGTGCCAGCTGGGAACAGTTATGCCCATAAAAAAACACAGTTTATTGAATGTTACTTTTGCTTATTGTTGAAAAAAAACATACTTTTAGTGCCAGCTGGGAACAGTTATGCCCATAAAAAACACAGTTTATTGAATTTTACTGTTGCTTATTGTTGAAAAAAACCCAGTACTTTCAGTGCCAGCTGGGAACTGTTGTGCCCATAAAAAACACAGTTTATTGAATTTTACTGTTGCTTAGTGTTGTATAAAAAAGCAGTACTTTCAGAGCTAACTGGGAAAACTTGTGCCCATAAAAAAAAAGGTTATTTCATTTTTCTTTGTGGCAAGTAACAACTACTATGAATAAATCCAGTGAAAGAGGGAGGGGCAGGGGAAGTGGTGTTTCCCCTGACAGTTCACGTAGAGGCCGTGTTTGCGCACCAAAGAAGAATACAATACAATACAATACAATAACATTTGTAAAGCGCTTTTCTCCCATAGGACTCAAAGCGCATAGTTGAGTCTCAGATTATTATTTTATTTATTTATTTATTTATTTGTTGTATTTATAAAGCGCCAACATATTAAGCAGCGCTGGACATTAATTTAGGTTACAGACAATATTTAGGGGTGACAAACAGCAATATGACAATACAGGAATACAAGAAAACCAGATCACACAGCACAGTATGAGTACAAGGTAATGCTTAGTCAGTCACTGGATGGGAGCATGGAGTTAGGCAAGTTAGGTTCACTCAAATGCATAGCATGGGTGCACAGTAATAGAGGTGCATGATCAGGTAGGACACAAAAGGAGTGAGGACCCTGCCCAAAGGCTTACAATCTAGAGGGAGAGGTAGGGACACGAGAGGTAGGGGACCAGAGTTCGGCTGTGGGTTTAGAGCAATTGTGAGGGGTGGTAGGCAAGAGTGAAAAGGTGAGTTTTGAGGGCCTTCTTGAAGGTGTTGAAGGAGGGGGCTGCCCTAATGGGTGGAGGTAGGGAGTTCCATAGTGTCGGAGCGGCTCTTGAGAAGTCTTGGAGGCGTGCATGAAACTGGGTGATGCGGGGGACGGTCAGGCGAAGTTCATTGGAGGAGCGGAGTGAGCGGCTTGGTGTGTATCTCTGAGTAAGATCAGAAATGTAGGTTGGACATGTTTTGTGGATGGATTTGTAGGTCAGACACAATATCTTGAATCTGATTCTGGACTGGATAGGAAGCCAGTGGAGGGATTCACGGAGGGGAGCCGCCCTGGTGGAGCGATGGGAGGAGTGGATAATTCTGGCAGCCGCATTCATGATGGACTGCAGTGGGGCTATTCGGGTCTTAGGGAGTCCAGACAGAAGGACATTGCAGTAGTCGAGGCGGGAAATTATAAGGGGAAAGGATGAGGAGTTTGGTGGTGGCAGGGGTCAGGAAAGGGCGAATCTTACAGATGTTACGAAGGTGGAGGTTGCAGGACTTTGTGAGGTTTTGGATGTGGGGAGTGAAGGAGAGTGCGGAGTCCAGGGTGACACCCAGACAGCGGGCTTGAGAGGTAGGGTGAATAGTAGTGTGGTTAACAGTGACCTGCACATCTGGGAGGTCCAGGGATGACCGGGGTGGGAAGATCATAAATTCCGTTTTGTCTAGATTTAGTTTTAATTTAGATTAATACAGAGTTGCAGGCTGGGTTGTGTTACAGAGGAGATAGTCAGATGTTCATGAATGCCAGACTGAAGAGGTAGGTTTTCAGTTTAGACTTAAATGCTTCCAGGGATGGAGCTGTCCTGATTGGGTGCGGCAGGGGGTTCCAAAGTGTAGGGGCAGCATGACAAAAGGCTCTGTCTCCAAAGGTTTTGAGGTAGACTCTAGGGGTCATGTGTGTGCGGGAGGCGTAAGCCGAGATATGACAAAAGTTATATTTGGTGGGCACGGAAAACCCACCCAGGAGATTAACCGCCCCTGTCCAGCCCCTGGGCTGAACCTGAGACTCCACCCAAAGATGGGGGTCAGTCAAAAGTGTTTGCGAGGGACTCCTCGTTCAGTCCTCCATTTTGAATCACCATCTTGATCACATCTATGCCAGCTTGAGGATATGCTGGCATCCACCTGGTCTGAACTCTGAACTTTGAACTGAAACAAAAGGAACTCTACAAGTTTTTCCCACAACACGACATCTTTCCACAAATCCTAAGTATTTTCTCCCTTTTTATTTCATACTGGCTATTAATCTTTCAATAATTGTTGATTTTAATAATTTTCTGTATATTTTAATTATTTATATTGCACGTAAATAAAGACTTTATCAAAGTCGTTTACTGTTCCGCTACACCTGCTATACAGCCATACACAGAAACTGAACTCAGGTCTCTGAGGAGTCGCTACTATTGTTGATATCTAGACAGAATACAGCGTGTTTTAACCATTTTATTTGCAGGATCAGTCAGTCAGTCGGTAGGGACCACTGGCCCGTACCAGTGGTGGTGGCAGATATACCCTGAAATAGTGTGTAAGTTGTAATTACCGTACCTCGCAGGCTCCATACGTCGATTTCCATGCACCGATTGCAACCACAGTTTGCATGGTCTGTGTGCTGAAACCGATTGGAAGGCAAATTGCGTTCCGACCACTAGGGCTCCTGTGGTAAACCCACTCAATACCGCCCATCTTGTACGGGCAAAAAACAACCCTCAATAACGCACAAGAATGGGACCAGGTAGTTAAATGGTTGACCTCTCAAGCGCCCAGCAGCGGGTTAAGCACCAGCCCATCCTTGTCAGGCACGAGGTCCTCTGCCAGTTACAAGGAGCCAGTGGGCACAAACGTGACACAACCGGCAGCTACACCATGCACACAGACCAAGTCCGACCAATTGTTCCACAGCACAATGGGATATTCGCAGGAGCTATTCTCCCCCAGATGTGCAACCTTGCATCTGTGAAAGGTCAATGGAACAGCCACAAATATTGTGCCTGGATTCACAAGCAGTGGATGCTGAAAATGCACCAATTACTGAAAGGCAAAGCGAGGACGAAGACACCCAAATCTCGCAATGTGTGCAGGAATTTGAATTGCAGGAGGTCTGCCAAGATGAGGAAGAGATGGGATTGAGGTGCGCAGAGGTTGTTCTGAGGTGCTCTAGTCCAGTGCACACACATGAGATGGAAGAGGAGGTTACGGACGATGAGTTCACAGACCCAACATGGGAAGCAGGCCATCGCCCTCGGGATAGCAGTACAGATAAGTTATCTGAAGAGCCCACTGCTACAAGAGTTTGCGTTGTGCCACAAAGTATTCAGGGAATATCCACCACAACAAGCGCACAAGTGAGACGCAAAAGAGGCTTGCGCCAAACTTCCCAGCAAAGCAGTAGGTCTTCAAAAGTCTGGTCTTTTTTTGAAGACAGCAGGGAGGATGTAACCAAGGTGGTTTGCAAGGTGTGCAGAACCACAATGAGCAGGGGAAAAAATGTCAACAACCTCACCACCGCCTGCATGCGCCGGCACATGGAAGCCAAACATCGCAATCTGTGGGCAGACACACAAGGCCAGGGTACCAGCTCGCTTCCAGCCCCCAGCAACACTGCCTCCATTTTGGACACCAGACCCTCCTCAGCAGACCAGTCATTATGTGTTGGCCAACCATCAGTACCCGATGTCAGTTGCAGCTGTATTGCTCTTGACTGTCCCCAGTCATCGACGACAACAACCAACTGCCCTTCAGTGTGCGAGCCTACTGTTCACTTGTCTGTCCCAGAGATGTTGGAGCGAAGGAGAAAATTGCCACCAAACTACCACCAGGCCATGGCACTAACAGCCAGCATTGCCAATTCCTGACCTGCGAAATGCTGCCATATAGTGTGGTAGAGACAGAGAGCTTCAAATCCATGATGTCGATGGCCATACCACATTACGTGGTTTCCAGCCACCACTACTTTGCGCGCTGTGCCGTGCCAGCATTACAGGAGCACGTGGGAGCTAACATCAGCCGAAGACTGAAAAAGGCAGTTGCCTGCAAGGTTCACCTCACCATTGACACGTGGACGAGTGCGTTTGGCCATGGTCGGAACATCTACCTTATGGCGCACTGGGTAAACCTTGTGGAGCCTGGGAGCGACACCTCAGCCGCTATGGCACAGGTTTTTTGCCAACACCTCAAATAGCCGGACCTGCGTCCCTACGAGTTGATGACAGCACCTACCTCTCTGGCTCCTTCTCCTCCACCACCTCTGCAAACTCTACCTCATCCGGCAGCGCTAACTCAGCAATAGGTGCGTGGAAGCGGTGCAGCAAAGCTGTTGCCATGCGTCAGCAGGCCTTATTAAAGCTGATATGCCTTGGAGATAAGCAGCACACAGGTGCTGAAATTTGGAAGGGAATACAGGAACAGACCCAGTTGTGGCTGGCAACGCTGGACCTGGAACCAGGACTGGTTGTGTGTGATAATGGGAGCAATCTCATTAGTGCATTACAGTTGGCAAAGCTGAGACACATCCCCTGCCTGGCCCATGTTCTGAACCTAGTGGTTCAGCAGTTCCTGAGGACATACCCAGATGTTGCGGATCTTCAGCAGAAAGTGCGACGAGTGGCAAAGCATTTTCGCAAATCCAGTACCGCTTCGGCCACACTCACCAAGTTGCAGCAGCGATTCAGTCTACCCAACCATCGCTTGGTGTGTGATGTCCCCACGTGCTGGAATTTGACGCTGCACATGTTAGCACGCCTTTGCAAGCAGAAGAGTGCAGTAGTCGAGTACCTGATGGAGCAGTACAGAGGCAGTCAGCTGCCAAACTTTTGTGGTTTAGAATGGGCCACCATGTTGGACCTCTGCGAAGTCCTCCGAAATTTTGAGCAATCCACGTTGCTTGTGAGCAGTGATAACTCATTAGTCAGCATTACAATAACACTGCTGTGTTTACTGAAGAGATCAATGTTGAAGATCAAGGAAGATGCAATCAGGATGGAAGAGGAGGAATTCAAAGAGGACACCACACAGCGTGATATTATCCACATCAGGCAATCTGCCTCAGGAACTGCTGGTCCCTTGTATGATGAAGAGGACGAGAAACAGCTGGAGTTGGAGCAGGACATGGATGCCTCCACTGACGAGGGATGCTGGATGAGCAGGAGGGTGGGATGCTGTGCAGTGGCTGGCTGTCTCTGACCACTGCCTGCACCACTGTCCCTCAGCCTCACAAACTCAGTGTAGGCCTCAAAATGTTTGCTCTGCAAGTGGTTCGGCAGGCACGAGGTACCCAACTTGTTCAGATCGCGACCTCTGCTCAGGCTGACACCGCAACTGTGGCAAATGACATGGGTCTCATCGTCATCGCATAAAGTGAAGTACTGCCAGACTTGGGATTTTAACTTGCCCTTCTTGCTTGAGAGACTAATAGAGATAAAAAACACAGGGACACCAGGAGCCCGATATCGTGTATTACCGTTGCGTGAGATTATCTATTGTAGTAAAAATATACTCACAATTCTGGGTTGCTGTTTAGGCAACCACCATCAGAACATGTGGAGAAGTACCGTCTCCACTCGGCCTTGTCGGTCGCCGCTCCTGGAAAAAATACCACTATAATTAACTACAGTAAGTATAACCCCACGTGTTGATTAGTATAAAACACTGTGGGAGGCGCCCTTAAGTCTTGTAATATAAAGTGCCATATCAATTGATCACAGGTAAGCGTAATGCGTCTTACCTGGTATGGAGGCTCATACACATAAAAATCATATAAGTCGAGTTTATTTATAGCACTATGGACTGGACA
Organism: Hyperolius riggenbachi; assembly: GCF_040937935.1. Classification (NCBI taxonomy): domain Eukaryota; kingdom Metazoa; phylum Chordata; class Amphibia; order Anura; family Hyperoliidae; genus Hyperolius; species Hyperolius riggenbachi. The sequence goes on along the minus strand of NC_090647.1, from coordinate 368,237,845 downwards.
ACGCATTTCGCGACTGCAAGTCGCTTCCTCAGGTCAAATATAGTGCTTCAGAGAAAAAAATAAGAACAAAAGTGTCGCTCAGGCTAAAACATCTCACTTCACATAAATTAAAATAACAGTCCAACAATTATATATATATATACACATGTACTAAAAATACATATATACACACACATATACACACCAATTTACGTTTAAGAACATAAGTACCTAATATGCAGACATCTGATCAGTATGAATCTCATATACATGAGAACTGGGTGCAATCCAGATTGGTCCCAATACAAGACAAATTTATACCCTGGCAGTGATCAATATTTACTCTCGTGTCAGATTACATACAGGCACCCATAGAAACACCTATAACAGAACTGTTAATAAAAAGTGTCTATGACAGTGACACGTATAAGACTAGATATGTAAAAAATATATAGTAGCAGAAGGGTGTAAATAGTTAAAATAACAGTCCCGTTTGTGGCATAAGGCCTTCTATTCAGCTCGTTGCCCTACGTTAATAATTGAGTCTATGAATTTAGTGAATTCGGTATAGAGAAGGAACTAAATGAAAAATGGGCCAGAGCTCCAATATTTAATATGACAGCTAACAGAAGGAGAGAGATAGGGCGAGTATAGCTAGGGGCTCCCATGTTATGTGTAATCACTAGTGGCAATGCGGGCAGTACCGAAGAGGCAGGTAAAGGAGTGGTGGCAGGGTGTAAGTGGCAGGGAAGCGGCTTACCTGTATGCTAGAGACGTGCAGCGTGGGCGCCATATGCGCGGTCCGCTGTGCTGCTGTTTAAAATACGAGTGGCCGCGAACAGTGCGCCTGTGAGGGCGGAAGTTTAGGACTAGCGTGACGTCACTTCCGAATTGGTAGTGCGTCATATCGGGGGAAGTGTATAGACGGCGGCCATCTTGTGTGTGGCCGTCCTGTAGCGGCGGCCATGTTGCTAGTGCCAGCCGACACACAGTGTGGCCATATTGGAGGAGCCTAAAAGAAACGGCAGCCATCTTAGATGTGGCTTCATATTAATTTCGGAAAGCAGTGTGGGTATTCGGAGGGTCTATTGGGGGCAACGATGGCCACATTAGGGGAGACCTCTGTTAAAAGGCATTAGTTCAATAAGCAGCTGAGACATTTAACACCTTATAGTAAGCGAAAAAATAACATAATTGGTACAGAAAACCTAATAAATACCGGTAGTCTTTTTAATAATATACCTCTACATGAGCAGATGCATAAAAAGGATATATATACACATATAAATATGGAAAATATATATATATATATATATATATATATATATATATATATACCGTCAATTATAAGAAAATACATGGGAATATGAAAATGTATGCGTAATACACATAAAGGAAAAAAAAAATATATATATATACCGGCAATTATAAGAAAATACATGGGAATATAAAAATGTATACGTAAAAAAAGGGGGGCATTCCTCATGGTATATGTATGTATAAATAATTAATTACACAAGGTCTCTACAATCTGTAAACCCTACTAAGACATATAGTTGGAAGATTAAAAACTAGTTTAAGGTGTATATATAGAAGATTAGGTACTAATACAGTAATGGGTTATCCAGGGCGTATGTATGGTAAATCAGGTACTAATAGAGTAGTGATCTATGTGTATGGTCTGAAAAGAGGGGGGGGGGAGGGGTTTAAAGGTAAAAGATAGTGGTTCACACAACTCATGTAATGGAGTCTGTCTAGAACTGCTATGTGGGACTCGTTCAGTTTGTTGTCTACAACTCGTCCCTATCAGTTGGACCTGATAGGCTGGGTATTTTATTCAAAGGTTGTGTTCCAGACAAATGTTGATTCCTTGATGTTCTCAATTTAAACACCCAATACATTTCTCTTGCCCTCAGTGTGCCATATCTGTCAGTGGCATCCTCGGGAATTTGTTCTATGGGGCAGATGTTCAGGGAAGTGGGATCTCGATTATGTGCTTCTTTGCAGTGTCGGGAGAGACCATGTTTTGAGTAACCCTTGAGGATGTTACGTCTATGTTGGCCCCATCTTCCTCTACATGATTGTGTGGTTCTACCCACGTATTGGAGGTTGCATGTGCACGTAATCAAGTATATTATGAATCTTGAGCCACACGTCATGTGTTCTTTAATCTGGAAGGTTTAGCCTGTTGTTGAGGATTTGAAATCCTTCCACTTATCCATGATTCTTTGGCAGCAAAGACATCTTTTTACTCCACATTTCCCTACTCCTCTTTCATCGACTGCGATCGTTGTGTTTCCTGTTGGTTTAGAGGATCTAATCCTACTAGGGGTCAGGTGGTTTTTCAGTGTTTTGGCCCTCCTAAAGACTCATTTTGGTTTGTTCCCTAGAGTATTCTTCAAATATGGGTCATTCAGTAGGAGTTGCCAATGCTTAGTAAGGGCCTTCTTAATGACTGCATGATTGGTTGAGAATCTGGTTATAAAAAGTGCTTCGGATGATTGGGCGATGGTTCCTGATGATCATGGTTTGACCTTCTTCCTTAAAGAGACACTGAAACGGAAAAAAAAATATGATATAGTGAATTGGTTGTGTACTATGAATAATTACTAGAAGATTAGCAGCAAAGAAAATATTCTCATATTTTTATTTTCAGGTATATAGTGTTTTTTCTAACATTGCATCATTCTATAATATGTGCAGATTACACAACACTCAGCATTCAAAATGAGTCTTTCAGAGCAGTCTGTGAAGTAATGACCTCTCCTCTAGCAGAGGAAAAGTAAATAGTCCAGGAACAGTTGAGATAATAAAAGTCAGATAACAGCCCTCTCCACGACTAACTTAGTCGGAGAGCTTAATGGCTTGTTTGCATAGAGATAACAACTGGAGTTTCTCAACTCTTCCTGTACTGGAAACAATTACACTGATGTATCTGATCTTAATGTTTTATTTCTTAGCTGTGCTACACATACAAATCATAATATCATCATTTTTTTTTCGCTTCAGTGTCTCTTTAATAGGGTCTGTCTATCTGCCTTCCTGGCTCTCAATCTTGCTTCTTTAATCAGGGGTTTCGGAAAATGCTTCTGTCTGAATTTACTGGTCAAGATCTCAGCCTGCTTGTCATATGTCCTTAGTTCTGTGCAATTCTTCCTGATTCTGCGAAATTGGCCAAAGGTATATTCTTCCTCCAGGGCTTATAATGGCTGCTCCTATAGTCGACATACCCATTTGCATCTACAGTTTTGAAGTGGTTGCGCATTTTAATTAGACCATCTTCGATATATAAGGCTACATCCAGATACTTGATTGTGGTCACTAGTGTTTGACGTGAATGAAATACCCCATGTTTTATCATTCATGTAGTCTACAAATTTGTTGATTGATTCAGAGTTCCCTTCCCAGATCAATATAATATCATCAATAGAGCGAAGATAATAGACGATATTATTATTAAATGGGTTATCTGGACCCAGCATTATCTTCTCCAGCATCCCCATCGTTAAATTTGCATAGTTCGGAGCATAGGTTGTCCCCATCGCCGTGCCCTGACTCTGCAAATATAGAGTGTCCAGGAATTTTAAATAATTATGAGTCAAAGAAAACTCAGTTGCTTTAAGTAAAAACCTCTTCTGTTCATATGGCATGTTCCCATCCATCGCTAGGTAATACCAAATGGCTCGTAGGCCCACGTGATGGTGTATATTGGAGTACAGCACAGTGACATCCAAAGTTAGCCATCTATAGGTCGATTTCCAGGTGATTGCTTCAAGTTCCGAGAGTCTCTAAGATAAGATGGAAGTTCTTGTACGTATGGTTTTAAATGTAGATCTATTAGTTCAGATAGGTGAGAGGATAGGGAGTTGATCCCTGATATGATAGGTCTGCCAGGTGGATTTATCAGGGACTTGTGTATTTTAGGAAGGTGGTAAAAGTGGGCAGTATTAGGGTTGTCAATAAGAAGGTAATCTTTCTCCGCTTTGCTAATTATCCCTTCCTCCTTGGCCGCTTTCACTAAGGTTTTTAATTCTTCTGTATATGCGACTGTAGGATCGGTGTCAAGTACAGTATAGTAATCGGGGTCTCCCAAGATCCTTTCGGCCTCTCTAATATAATCGCTCTTATTCAAAATCACGATTCCTCCTCCCTTGTCTGCTGCCCTGATGACGAGTGATGGATTATCCTTGAGGTTTTTCAGGGCCTTCTCTTCATCCCTCGTGATGTTACGCTTGGTCTCTTTTTCTTCAAACTTTCGAAATTCTTCGAGTACTTGAGTGTAGAACGTCTCTACATAGGGTCCTCGATAAGATGTGGGGTAGAAATTTGATTTTTTCTTGAGATTAGTGTGTATATATTGTTCCATTCTTAGTTCATCTTCATTGACATACGCCCCATTCATTATTTCTGAGTCTAATATGATCGGGGTAAGGTTGTTGTCCTTGTTGTTTGGTAGGTCCTTCAATCTTTTTGTTGCAAAGTATCTCTTAAGTGTCAGCTTTCTTGTGAAATCGTTTAGGTCAACGAATAATTCATATAAGTTTGCTTTCCTGGAGGGGCAAAAAGAAAGACCCCTACTCAAGACTGTCTCCTCAGCATGGTTTAATTTTTATGTTGATAGATTGAAGATAGATTTTACTCCCTCTTTGTGTGTTTCACCCTCTTTATCTCTTTCACTTTGTCCTTTTTTGGCTCATTTGGATTGTCGTCTTCCTCTACTACCTTTCTTCTTTTTTCTATTTCTATCATGTCCTTCATTTCTAGATTTATTGGAGGAACTTTGTGCATCTGTACGTGATAAATTATTGGATTTGGAATTTGAGGTCTTAATATCGGTGTTTCTCCCAGAATTGTAGGAAGCTCTAAAAAAGAACTTGAGGATGTGCAGCCAGTTGTGTTGAATTCCGATCCACTACTCGGTTCCTGAGTTGGCAGAAAAAACTCTGTGATCTGCTTGTTTTTAGGACCTCCCATGTTCTGGTGTGGTCGACTTGAGACCGGTATTCTAAATGTCAAGGACGGTGTTGGAGTATGGTATACGCGGGCTTCAACTGAGTTATTATTATTATTATTATTTATTTATAAAGCGCCAACATATTCCGTAGCGCTGTACAATGTAAGAAAGCAAACAAGGGATACATAATGATACAGACAGTGATATACATCAAATATAAACACTGATACAAGATACAGCACTGCTGATTACAATTTGATTTAACATGATGACTAAAATGTATAAATGTCTAACAGTGTGCAAGCAATTAAATTAATAACAGTCCATGACACAAAATGGTGAGAGCCCTGCCCTTGTGAGCTTACAATCTAAAGGAATGGGGTGGAAACAAGAGGTGGGGATGTATACAGTATATGTACAGGCAGTGCGTAATTAGGTTATTTAGTGGGTGATCTGAGATTGCGGTTGGGTTGGTATCTGGAGACTAGTGAGGAGATGTACAGGGGAGAGAGATTGTGGAGAGCTTTGTAGGTTAGGGTTAAGTTCATAACCTTTAGAACATCTGGGTTCTGGGGTCCTTTATTATCAAGTTGGTTTGTTGTATAGTGTGGTTTGCATACAGATTCCTCCTGATCACTATATATGCTCAGGTCCAGCAGTTCCTCAAAGGAAGTATGGGTTTCGCCAGTGGGGTACTGAATATTTCATCCTCTTCTGATATTCTTCGTCTCTCTGCCGGGGTTCCAAGATTTTCATTAATTATTCCATTTTTCCGATTCTTTGGGTGAGTAGATAAGTGTTCCATGTCTTTTACTCTCACAACCGGATTCTTTCTCTGGATTTTTCTCATTTGGTCACCCGTTCCTCCTATGGTAATAGTGGGTGGAGCCTTATCCAAAGGCAGGTCAGGTTGTGGTGGATCAAGGACTGGATTAGGAGGTCTGGTATTAACGTTCGGATGAATGTTTGTAGTGGTATGTGGCTCAGAGGGTGTTTGGTGGACTACAACATTATTCTGTGCTATTGAAAGTTGTTTTTTGAGGTTCCTTTGTTTATTGTGTAGGTATAAATTTCTGTCCCTATTGATTTTATGCAATTTTCCTTCAGACATATCTACCTCGAACCTACTGAGTTTATTGCACAGTATATGGGAAAAAGATTTATAGTCACTGGTCTCACTGAATGGAGCCAGTTCTAGTTTTTTGTTCTCGATTTAAGGCTTGAGTTCTTGGATGATGGATCTACGCTTGGTGGTGATTCTTTCCATCATACCCCTGGAGCAAGTCTCCAGGTATTCGTACCATTCTTCGGTGAAAATCGGGTCATTGGGAAAAGGGGATTCTGTCATAACTCTCAAGCCTCCTGGCGAGATCTTTTCCTCTATGTAAATAGTTTACATTTCAATGTCTGCTATTTCTGTCTTTAAAAGTTTTTCTAGAGCAAAAAATAAGGGACTCAGGTCAGGTAGAGCCTGTCCTGATGTACTTGTTTCAGCAGATTTGTTCGATGTCTCGTTTTCCTGTGGTCTAAAGTCTTCTTAAATTGCATAAAATCAATAGGGACAGAAATTTATACCTACACAATAAACAAAGGGACCTCAAAAAACAACTTCCAATAGCACAGAATAATGTTGTAGTCCACCAAACACCCTCTGAGCCACATACCACTACAAACATTCATCCGAACGTTAATACCAGACCTCCTAATCCAGTCCTTGATCCACCACAACCTGACCAGCCTTTGGACAAGGCTCCACCCACTATTACCATAGGAGGAACGGGTGACCAAATGAGAAAAATCCAGAGAAAGGATAAAAGACCTCCAATTAAGGATAAGATTGAGAAAAAAACGCCATCCAAACTCTCTCGGAAGAATCCGGTTGTGAGAGTAAAAGACATGGAACACTCATCTACCCACCCAAAGAATTGGAAAAGTTGAATAATTAATGAAAATCTTGGAACCCCGGCAAAGAGACGCAGAATATCAAAAGAGGATGAAATATTCAGTACCCCACTGGCGAAACCCATGACGGAACAACAATCTACTTCCTTTGAGGAACTGCTAGACCTGAGCATATACAGTATAGTGATCAGGAGGAATCTGTATGCAAACCACACTATACAACAAACCAACTTGATAATAAAGGACTCCAGAACCCAGATGTTCTAAAGGTTATGAACAGTTGAAGCCCGCGTATACCATACTCCAACACCGTCCTTGACATCTAGAATACCGGTCTCAAGTCGACCACACCAGAACATGAGAGGTCCTAAAAACAAGCAGATCACAGAGTTTTTTCTGCCAACTCAGGAACCGAGTAGTGGATTGGAATTCAACACAACTGGCTGCACATCCTCAAGTTCTTTTTTAGAGCTTCCTACAATTCTGGGAGAGGCACCGATATTAAGACCTCAAATTCCAAATCCAATAATTCATCATGTACAGATGCACAAAGTTCCTCCAATAAATCTAGAAATGAAGGACATGACAGAAATAGAAAAAAGAAGAGAGGTAGTAGAGGAGGACGACAATCCAAACGAGCCAAAAAAGGACAAAGTGAAAGAGATAAAGAGGGTGAAACACACAAAGAGGGAGTAAAATCTATCTTCAATCTATCAACATAAAAATTAAACCATGCTGAGGAGACAGTCTTGAGTAGGGGTCTTTCTTTTTGCCCCTCCAGGAAAGCAAACTTATACGAATTATTCGTTGACCTAAACGATTTCACGAGAAAGCTGACACTTAAGAGATACTTTGCAACAAAAAGATTGAAGAACCTACCAGACAACAAGGACAACAACCTTACCCCGATCATATTAGACTCAGAAATAATGAATGGGGCGTATGTCAATGAAGATGAACTAAGAATGGAACAATATATACACACTAATCTCAAGAAAAAATCCAATTTCTACCCCACATCTTATCGAGGACCCTATGTAGAGACGTTCTACACTCAAGTACTTGAAGAATTTCGAAAGTTTGAAGAAAAAGAGACCAAGCGTAACATCACGAGGGATGAAGAGAAGGCCCTGAAAAACCTCAAGGATAATCCATCACTCGTCATCAGGGCAGCAGACAAGGGAGGAGGAATCGTGATTATGAATAAGAGCGATTATATTAGAGAGGCCGAAAGGATCTTGGGAGACCCCAATTACTATACTGTACTTGACACCGATCCTACAGTCGCATATACAGAAGAATTAAAAACCTTAGTGAAAGCGGCCAAGGAGGAAGGGATAATTAGCAAAGCGGAGAAAGATTACCTTCTTATTGACAACCCTAATACTGCCCACTTTTACCACCTTCCTAAAATACACAAGTCCCTGATAAATCCACCTGGCAGACCTATCATATCAGGGATCAACTCCCTATCCTCTCACCTATCTGAACTAATAGATCTACATTTAAAACCATACGTACAAGAACTTCCATCTTATCTTAGAGACTCTACGCAGCTCCTCTTGGAACTTGAAGCAATCACCTGGAAATCGACCTATAGATGGCTAACTTTAGATGTCACCGCGCTGTACTCCAATATACACCATCACGTGGGCCTACGAGCCATTTGGTATTACCTAGGGATGGATGGGAACATGCCATATGAACAGACACTGGACACTCTATATTTGCAGAGTCAGGGCACGGCGATGGGGACAAACTATGCTCCGAACTATGCAAATTTAGCAATGGGGATGCTGGAGAAGATAATGCTGGGTCCAGATAACCCATTTAATAATAATATCGTCTATTATTGTCGCTATATTGATGATCTCATTTGATCTGGGAAGGGAACTCTGAATCAAGCAACAAATTTGTAGACTACATGAATAATACATGGGGTATTTCATTCACATCAAACACTAGTGACCACAAAATCGAGTATCTGGATGTAGCCTTATATATCGAAGATGGCCTAATTAAAATGCGCAACCACTTCAAAACTGTAGATGCAAATGGTTACGTCGACTATAGGAGCAGCCATTATAAGCCCTGGAGGAAGAATATATCTTTTGGCCAATTTCTCAGAATTAGGAAGAATTGCACAGAACTAAGGACATATGACAATCAGGCTGAGATTTTGACCAGTAAATTCAGACAGAAGCATTTTCCAGAACCCCTGATTAAAGAAGCAAGATAGAGACCTAGGAAAGCAGATAGACAGACCCTATTAAGGAAGAAGCTCAAACCACGATCATCAGGAATCATCGACCAACCATCCGAAGCACTTTTTATAACCAGATTCTCAACCAATCATGCAGCCATTAAGAAGGCCCTTACTAAGCATTGGCAACTCCTACTGAATGACCCATATTTGAAGAATACTCTAGGGAACAAACCAAAATGTGTCTTTAGGAGGGCCAAAACACTGAAAAACCACCTGGCCCCTAGTAGGATTAGATCCTCTAAACCAACAGGAAAAACAACGATCGCAGTCGATGAAAGAGGAGTAGGGAAATGTGGAGTAAAAAGATGTCTTTGCTGCCAAAGAATCATGGATAAGAGGAAGGATTTCAAATCCTCAACAACAGGCGAAACCTTCCAAATTAAAGAACACATGACGTGTGGCTCAAGATTCATAATATACTTGATTACGTGCACATGCAACCTCCAATACGTGGGTAGAACCACACAATCATGTAGAGGAAGATGGGGCCAACATAGACGTAACATCCTCAAGGGCTACTCAAAACATTGTCTCTCCCGACACTGCAAAGAAGTACATAATCGAGATCCCACTTCCCTGAACATCTGCCCCATAGAACAAATTCCCGAGGATGCCACTGACAGATATGGCACACTGAGGGCAAGAGAAATGTACAAGTTGTAGACAACAAACTGAACGAGTCCCACATAGCAGTTCTAGACAGACTCCATTACATGAGTTGTGTGAACCACTATCTTTTACCTTTAAACCCCTCCCAGCCCTCTTTTCAGACCACACACATAGATCACTACTCTATTAGTACCTGATTTACCATACATATGTCCTGGATAACCCATTACTGTATTAGTACCTAATCTTCTATATATACACCTTAAACTAGTTTTTATTCTTCCAACTATATGTCTTAGTAGGGTTTACAGATTGTAGAGACCTTGTGTAATTAATTATTTATACATACATATACCATGAGGAATGCCCCCTTTTTTATGTATACATTTTTATATTCCCATGTATTTTCTTATAATTGCCGGTATATATATATATTGTGAGGAAACGCGGAAAAACCGCCGTCTCTCATAGTGAGGCGGCTGTTTCCGCGTCCAGCAGGGCGTCACAACGCGGGAAAACCGCCGCATGCCGCTTAGGCAGAGCGGCGGAATCCGCATTGGGAACGGCGGAATCCACATTGAGAACGGCGGAATCCGCATTAGAGGCGGCCCCCGCGAGCGGTTCACATGATACATTGCAAGACAGTACTAGTGTGGCTGGGACTGATAGTCCACCAAGGCTCAGAGTGACACGCGCGCGCGCACAGGGGCTGAGTTTAAATAACAGCCAGAAGTGAGTCAGCTGATCAGGCGGGTCAGCTGACATTTTCCACAACTCTCATTGGTCCAGCAATTAGGGAGGTCCTGGAAAGGTCCTTGTGTATATATATATATATACTGCTGGCTGTTCACTTGCTCTTTGTCTGGCGTTGCGATCACATACGTAGGAGCACCCAGATCCGTAGTCAGATCCGTAAGTGTGCCGGGACCAGCTGGAGCTGTAATCCTACACTTAGCTATCTGTTGATAGCTAAAGTACTAGTTTGATTGTGATTATCTGTTATGACCTTTGCCTGCCTTGACTACCCTCCTGAACTCTGATCTTGTACCTCGATATTTCTGATACTCTGTTGCCGAACCCCGGCTCGTTCCTAGACTTCGCCTCAGCCTCCTGATTCTGTACCTCGATATATCTGATACCTCGTTGCCGAACCCTGCCTGTACTTTGACTCCGCCTTTGTCTTCTGATCCTGTACTGTATCTGTCCGTGTGTGTACGACCTGGCTTGTCCGACCTCGAGAACCGACCTCACCCTTAGAGGCGGTTCCTCGCTCTGTTAGCGACCCTTCCTCCTGAGGGTCACTTTCAGACTTCCTTCCTACTGTCAGTCTGACTCCTCCCGTCTTGGAGAGCTCAGGTCTGCGGAAGGAATCTGTGCAGTACTCCTTGCTGCACTGAGGCCTAGTCCTCAAAGTGTTACTGTCACACCAAACACTACACTCTACTCAGGTGAACAGAGGTTAGCTAGTATATTGGATTATCGGTGATACTGCAGATCACTTATAATCTGGTATACATCTGTATTCCCAGTGATACTGCAGATCACCGGTAATCAGATCCTCTCTGTGCTTCACCGATCGTTACAGAACGCCAGACCAATAAACAGATGGACGCACGCGCTGACCCTCTGACTGTGCTTGCCACTTCAGTGGATACTATCCAGCAAGCACTGGGCCAGCACAAAGCTTTAATTGATGCCCTAACAGGCTCTGTGCAAACCCTTCAGACGTCAGTTGATTCGGTGCGATCCCCTCATAGTGATGACATACGGATGCCCGTACCAGATACATTTTCCGGCCACAAGTCTGACTTCCGGAATTTTAAGAGTAGAGTGTTGTCATACTTCGAGTTGAGACCCCGATCCTCGGGGACTGAGACCCAATGGGTCATTTTTATTAAAACATTGTTAACTGGCGACTCCCAGACCTGGGCATACAATCTGCCTCCCACTGATACAGCTCTGACCTCAGTAGAGGAATTTTTTAAGGCCATGGCAGTGATATACGACGACCCTGACCTTGCGGCAACCTCTGAGCGGAAGCTCAAACTTTTGCGACAAGGCAGGGGCTCAGTCGAGGATTACACGGCAGAATTTCGCAGATGGTCAGTCACTGCCAGATTTGACAATTTTGCCCTGATGGATTACTTCTTGTCTGGGTTGTCGGAGGAGGTCTCCGATTTAATGTTAACTTTGCCCGAGCCCAGGACAGTCGATGAGGCCATCACATCAGCCATTCGAGTCGACCGCCGATTACGCCATCAGAGGCAGATTCGGGGCAGTCACCGTGTCTAAGTGACATCCTATGCGGCACCCTCCGCTGCACCCTTAGTAACGCCATCTCCGTCTGTCTCATCTCCTCCGGCCTTGCCTCCACCCGAACCAATGCAGATTGGTCGATCGAAATTGACCCAGGTGGAGCGAAGGCGGAGAATGACAGAACAACTGTGCCTATACTGTGCAGAAGCAGGGCATAGGGTGCGAAACTGCCCAAACAAGTCGGGAAACGAGTTTGCCTAGGAGTAGTGGGGGGTGACACCCTAGGCACACCATTTTCACCCCTTAAAGAAAAGAAATTGCTTCTCCCCTGTACAATTACATGGGAGAATAAATCTGTGGCCACTGAGGCTTTTATTGATTCGGGCTCAGCGGCCAATTTTATGAACTTTAAGTTTGCTCAGGAGTTGGGTATTCCTCTCACTCCTGTGAGACCCCCCATTCAGGTCACAGCAGTAGACGATTCCCCTCTGCAACGGAATCGTGCTCTGTCACAGACTCCGGAGGTGAAGGTCACCATAGGGGTACTGCATGGGGAACAATTGTCGTTTTTTGTTTTGCACATGTCTACCTCCACTATTATCCTAGGCATGCCGTGGTTGCAACTCCATTCACCTCAAATAGACTGGGCCACGGGTCAGTTAACTACTTGGTCACCTCGTTGTTTTCAGCGGTGTTTGGGGAAGTTGACCTTAGGGCAAACCAGAATTCAGGTGGGAGGGGTACCAGACCAGTACTCTGAATTTTCCGACGTGTTCTGTCCCAAGGCAGCAGACAAATTGCCCCCACATCGCTGTTTCGATTGTCCCATCGATCTCCGTTCAGGTTGTGTACCTCCCCGTGGTCATTTGTACAATCTGTCAGGGCCCGAAAAATTGGCCATGCAGGAGTACATCCGTGAAAATTTGGCCAAGGGTTTCATTCGCCCGTCCCGGTCGCCTGCTGGAGCAGGTTTCTTTTTTGTTAAAAAGAAAGACGGAGGTCTGCGACCCTGCATCGACTATCGCGGTCCTAACAAGATTACAGTAAAAAATCGCTATCCGCTGCCACTGATAGACGATTTGTTCACACAGATTACAGACGCTAAGATCTTTTCTAAGCTAGATTTGCGGGGCGCGTACAATCTGATACGTATAAGAAAGGGCGATGAGTGGAAGACGGCCTTTAATACACCAGACGGGCATTATGAGTACCTGGTGATGCCCTTCGGGCTATGTAATGCTCCGGCCGTTTTCCAGGAACTCATTAACGAGGTATTCCGGGAGGTGTTGGGGAGATTTGTTCTAGTTTATCTTTATGATATTCTTATCTTCTCCAACAACCTCGCTGAACATAGAAACCATGTGAGGTTTGTTTTGAATCAGTTAAGGCAGAACTCGTTATACTCAAAGCTTGAAAAGTGCATCTTTGAAGTAACATCTCTCGCTTTCTTGGGGTACATCATTTCCACCACGGGCCTGTCTATGGATCCTGCCAAGGTCTCCGCTGTTCTGGAGTGGCCCCAGCCGGTTGGGTTGAAATCCCTTCAGCGCTTTCTTGGCTTCGCCAACTATTATAGAAGGTTTATAAAGGGGTACTCCACGGTCATTGCTCCCCTTACCAGCCTCACTAAGAAGGGGGCAGATACCAATCACTGGTCTCCTGAGGCTTTACATGCTTTTGCCACCCTGAAGGGCCTATTCTGTTCAGCACCCATCCTCAGAAATGTGGATACGTCTTTCCCGTTCATTGTGGAGGTGGATGCCTCGGAGGTTGGGGTGGGGGCTGTGCTGTCTCAGCGGTCAGGCTTGCAGGGTAGAATGCACCCGTGTGCTTATTTCTCTCGCAGGTTCTCCCCTGCAGAGAGGAATTACGATATTGGCAACAGGGAGCTCCTGGCCATTAAATTGGCTTTGGAGGAATGGCGACATTGGTTAAAGGGAGCTGAGCATACCATCACGGTTTACACCGATCACAAAAACCTAGAGTACATCGAGGGGGCTAAGAGGTTGAGCCCTCGTCAGGCTCGATGGTCGTTGTTCTTCTCCAGGTTCAGTTTCATTATTACGTACACCCCAGGGAGCAAGAATGTTAAGGCGGATGCTTTATCCAGATGTTTTGAGTCAGAGACAGCACAGCCCTCCGTTCCAGAGACCATTATTCCCCAGAGATTAATACTGGCAGCCACTGGAACTTGGGAGGATTGGAGGGAGACGTTGGCTCCCTTTCAGCAGGACATCCCGGAAGGGAAGCCCGCAGGGGTCCTGTTCGTTCCTCTGCCATTTCGCCTTCAGGTTCTTGAGATGTTCCATGCGCATAAGAATGCAGGGCATCCTGGGGCATCTAGAACACAGGATCTGGTAGCCAGATGCGCCTGGTGGCCTTCCTTGGCAGCGGATTGCAAGGAATACGTGAAAGAGTGTGTGATATGTGCCAAGAGTAAACCCTCCCGGCTGGTACCAGTCGGTACTTTGCAGCCTTTGCCCACCCCGAGTGAGCCGTGGACCCACCTGTCCATGGATTTTGTGGGTGAGCTCCCCAGGTCTGAAGGTATGGCGGTCATTTGGGTGATAGTCGACCGCTTTAGCAAAATGGCCCACTTTGTGCTTTTGAAAGGACTCCCCTCGGCTCAGGAATTGGCCGAGTTGTTTATCACTCATGTCTTCCGTTTACACGGCATTCCCGAAGACATAGTTTCAGACAGGGGAGTCCAATTTGTCTCACGATTTTGGAAAGCTTTTTGCCACCTCATGGACATAAAGCTGTCTTTCTCATCTGGCTATCACCCACAGACCAATGGCCAGACTGAGAGGATAAATCAGTCTTTAGAGCAGTTTTTAAGGTGTTATGTGGCAGAGGCGCAGGACGATTGGGTCAGATTCCTGCCCTTCGCAGAATTTGCCCAAAATAATTTAAAAAAACTCGTCCTCCGGATTCTCTCCTTTTCAGGTGGTGATGGGGAGATCACCCAAATTTTCCCCATTACCTATAGCCTCCACTCCGTTCCCAGCCCTGGAGGCCTGGCAAAGGTCATTTAAGGACCTTTGGGGGACGGTAAGAAGTAACCTGGAGAAGGCCTTTCTGAGTCAGAAGGGTCAAGCTGACAAAAGACGGTCGCTGGAGTGGAAGTTCCGACCAGGTGACTTGGTCTGGGTGTCCACACGTCACTTGACCCCTAGACAACCTTCTAATAAGCTTGGTCCCAGGTTTGTGGGTCCATTCCCGGTTGTCAAGAAAATCAACGATGTTACTTACACCGTTGATCTTCCCACTAGCATGCGGGGGGTAAGGTCCTTCCACGTATCCCTTCTTAAACCAGCAGTCCAGGTGGGTCCCACTCCTCCTCCTCCTGTCTTGGTAGATGCCCAACCCGAATATGAGGTGGAAAAGATTCTAGATTCACGCTCTGTACAAAACTCGGTACAATATCTTGTACACTGGAAAGGGTACGGCATTGAGGACAGGCAATGGGTACCGGGGACGCGCATGCATGCAGACGAATTAAGGAGGGAATTTCATGCCTTACACCCCGAGAAACCTGGTGGGAGTTGTTCGGAGTCCACTCCTCGAGGGGGGGGGTACTGTGAGGAAACGCGGAAAAGCCGCCGTCTCTCATAGTGAGGCGGCTGTTTCCGCGTCCAGCAGGGCGTCACAACGCGGGAAAACCGCCGCATGCCGCTTAGGCAGAGAGGCGGAATCCACATTGGGAACGGCAGAATCCGCATTGGGAACGGCGGAATCCGCATTGAGAACGGCGAAATCCGCATTAGAGGCGGCCCCCGCGAGCGGTTCACATGATACATTGCAAGACAGTACTGGTGTGGCTGGGACTGATAGTCCACCAAGGCTCAGAGTGACAAGCGCGCGCGCACAGAGGCTGAGTTTAACCACTTCCCGACCGCCTAATGCACAGCGGCGGCCGGGAAGTGGAGCCCTGAAGGACCGGCTCACCCACAGAGGCGACGGTCCTTCTAAGGGCATGGGCGGAGCGATCGCGTCATCCGTGACGCGATCCTCCGCCGGCGCTTGTCACCGCTCGCCCGCCGTAACATCCCGCCGGCTATACGGAAGCGCCGGCGGGATGTTAACCCCGCGATCGCCGCATACAAAGTGTATAATACACTTTGTAATGTTTACAAAGTGTATTATACAGGCTGCCTCCTGCCCTGGTGGTCCCAGTGTCCGAGGGACCACCAGGGCAGGCTGCAGCCACCCTAGTCTGCACCCAAGCACACTGATTTCTCCCCCCCCTGCCCCAGATCGCCCACAGCACCCATCAGACCCCCCCCTGCCCACCCCCCAGACCCCTGTTTGCACCCAATCACCCCCCTAATCACCCATCAATCACTCCCTGTCACTATCTGTCAACGCTATTTTTTTTTTATCCCCCCCCCCTGCTCCCTGCCCCCTCCTGATCACCCCCCACCCCTCAGATTCTCCCCAGACCCCCCCCCAGACCACCCCCCCCCCTGTTTACTGTATGCATCTATCCCCCTGATCACCTGTCAATCACCTGTCAATCACCTGTCAATCACCCGTCAATCACCCGTCAATCACCCCCTGTCACTGCCACCCATCAATCAGCCCCTAACCTGCCCCTTGTGGGCAATCTGATCACCCCCCCACACCAATAGATCGCCCACAGATCCGACATCAGATCACCTCCCAAATCCATTGTTTACATCTATTCTCTCCTCTAAACACCCACTAATTACCCATCAATCACCCATCAATCACCCCCTATCACCACCTGTCACTTTTACCTATCAGATCAGACCCTAATCTGCCCCTTGCGGGCACCCAATCACCCGCCCACACGCTCAGATTGCCCTCTGACCCCCCTTATCATTTCACCAGTGCATTAATTACATCTGTTCTTCCCTGTAATAACCCACTGATCACCTGTCAATCACCTGCCAATCACCTATCACCCATCAATCACCCCCTGTCACCCCCTGTCACTGCCACCCATCAATCAGCCCCTAACCTGCCCCTTGCGGGCAATCTGATCACCCACCCACACCATTAGATCGCCCGCAAACCCGCCGTCAGATTACCTCCCGAATGTATCGTTTACATCTGTTATCTTCTCTAAACACCCACTAATTACCCATCAATCACCCATCAATCACCCCCTATCACCACCTGTCACTGTTACCTATCAGATCAGACCCTAATCTGCCCCTTGCGGGCACCCAATCACCCGCCCACACGCTCAGATTGCCCTCAGACCCCCCCCCCTTATCAATTCGCCAGTGCATTAATTACATCTGTCCTTCCCTGTAATAACCCACTGATCACCTGTCAATCACCTGCCAATCACCTATCACCCATCAATCACCCCCTGTCACTGCCACCCAACAATCAGCCCCTAACCTGCCCCTTGCGGGCAATCTGATCACCCACCCACACCATTAGATCGCCCGCAAACCCGCCGTCAGATTACCTCCCAAATGTATCGTTTACATCTGTTATCTTCTCTAAACACCCACTAATTACCCATCAATCACCCATCAATCACCCCCTATCACCACCTGTCACTGTTACCTATCAGTTCAGACCCTAATCTGCCCCTTGCGGGCACCCAATCACCCGCCCACACGCTCAGATTGCCCTCAGAACCCCCCCCCCCCCCTTATCAATTCGCCAGTGCATTAATTACATCTGTCCTTCCCTGTAATAACCCACTGATCACCTGTCAATCACCTGCCAATCACCTATCACCCATCAATCACCCCCTGTCACTGCCACCCAACAATCAGCCCCTAACCTGCCCCTTGCGGGCAATCTGATCACCCACCCACACCAATAGATCGCCCGCAGATCTGACATCAGATCACCACCCAAGCGCAGCGTTTACATCTATTCTCTCCTCTAAACACCAACTAATTACCCATCAATCACCCCCTATCACCACCTGTCACTGTTACCCATCAGATCAGACCCTAATCTGCCCCTTGCGGGCACCCAATCACCCGCCTACACGCTCAGATTGCCCTCAGACCCCCCCTTATCAATTCGCCAGTGCAATATTTACATCTGTCCTTCCCTGTAATAACCCACTGATCACCTGTCAATCACCTGCCAATCACCTATCACCCATCAATCACCCCCTGTCACTGCCACCCATCAATCACCCCCTGTCACTGCCACCCATCAATCACCCGCTGTCACTGCCACCCATCAATCAGCCCCTAACCTGCCCCTTGCGGGCAAACTGATCACCCACCCACACCAATAGATCGCCCGCAGATCCGACATCAGATCACCACCCAAGCGCAGTGTTTCCATCTATTCTCTACCCTAAACACCCACTAATTACCCATCAATCACCCCCTGTCACTGCTACCTATCAGATTAGACCCCTATCTGCCCCTAGGGCACTCAATCACCCACCCACACCCTCAGAATGCCCTCAGACCCCAGCCCTGATCACCTCGCCAGTGCATTGCTTGCATCTATTCCCCCCTCTAATCACACCTTGAGACACCCATCAATCACCTTCTGTCACCCCCTAGCACACCTACCCATCAGATCAGGCCCCAATTTGCCCCGTGTGGGCTCCTGATCACTCGGCCAAACCCTCAGATCCCCCTCAGACCCCCTTCCGATCACCTCCCCAGTGCATTGATTGCATCTATTTTCCCCTCTAACCACCCCCTGAGACACCCATCAATCACCTCCTGTCACCCCCCTAGCACTCCTATCCATCAGATCAGGCCCAATACAACCTGTCATCTAAAAGGCCACCCTGCTTATGACCGGTTCCACAAAATTCGCCCCCTCATAGACCACCTGTCATCAAAATTTGCAGATGCTTATACCCCTGAACAGTCATTTTGAGACATTTGGTTTCCAGACTACTCACGGTTTTGGGCCTGTAAAATGCCAGGGCGGTATAGGAACCCCACAAGTGACCCCATTTTAGAAAAAAAGACACCCCAAGGTATTCTGTTAGGTGTATGACGAGTTCATAGAAGATTTTATTTTTTGTCAAAAGTTAGCGGAAATTAATTTTTATTGTTTTTTTTTCACAAAGTGTCATTTTTCACTAACTTGTGACAAAAAATAAAATCTTCTATGAACTCGCCATACACCTAACGGAATACCTTGGGGTGTCTTCTTTCTAAAATGGGGTCACTTGTGGGGTTCCTATACTGCCCTGGCATTTTAGGGGCCCTAAACCGCGAGGAGTAGTCTAGAAAACAAATGCTTCAAAATGATCTGTGAATAGGACGTTGGGCCCCTTAGCGCACCTAGGCTGCAAAAAAGTGTCACACATGTGGTACCGCCGTACTCAGGAAAAGTAGTATAATGTGTTTTGGGGTGTATTTTTACACATACCCATGCTGGGTGGGAGAAATTTCTATGTAAATGGACAATTGTGTGTAAAAAAATCAAACAATTGTCATTTACAGAGATATTTCTCCCACTTAGCATGGGTATGTGTAAAAATACACCCCAAAACGCATTATACTACTTCTCCTGAGTACGGCGGTACCACATGTGTGGCACTTTTTTACACCCTAAGTACGCTAAGGGGCCCAAAGTCCAATGAGTACCTTTAGGATTTCACAGGTCATTTTGCGACATTTGGTTTCAAGACTACTCCTCACGGTTTAGGGCCCCTAAAATGCCAGGGCAGTATAGGAACCCCACAAATGACCCCATTCTAGAAAGAAGACACCCAAAGGTATTCCGTACGGAGTATGGTGAGTTCATAGAAGATTTTATTTTTTGTCACAAGTTAGCGGAAAATGACACTTTGTGAAAAAAAAAACTATTAAAATCAATTTCCGCTAACTTGTGACAAAAAAATAAAAACTTCTATGAACTCACCATACTCCTAACGGAATACCTTGGGGTGTCTTCTTTCTAAAATGGGGTCATTAGTGTGGTTCCTATACTGCCCTGGCATTTTAGGGGCCCTAAACCGCGAGGAGTAGTCTTGAAACAAAAATGACCTGTGAAATCCTAAAGGTACTCATTGGACTTTGGGCCCCTTAGTGCAGTTAGGGTGCAAAAAAGTGCCACACATGTGGTATCGCCGTACTCGGGAGAAGTAGTATAATGTGTTTTGGGGTGTATTTTTACACATACCCATGCTGGGTGGGAGAAATACCTCTGTAAATGACAATCTTTTGTTATTTTTACACACAATTGTCCATTTACAGAGGTATTTCTCCCACCCAGCATGGGTATGTGTAAAAATACACCCCAAAACACATTGTACTACTTCTCCCGAGTATGGCGATACCACATGTGTGGCACTTTTTTGCACCCTAACTGCGCTAAAGGGCCCAAAGTCCAATGAGTACCTTTAGGATTTCACAGGTCATTTTGAGAAATTTCGTTTCAAGACTACTCCTCACGGTTTAGGGCCCCTAAAATGCCAGGGCAGTATAGGAACCCCACAAATGACCCCATTTTAGAAAGAAGACACCCCAAGGTATTCCGTTAGTAGTATGGCGAGTTCATAGAAGATTTTATTTTTTGTCACAAGTTAGCGGAAATTGATTTTAATTGTGTTTTTTCACAAAGTGTAATTTTCCGCTAACTTTTGACAAAAAATAAAATCTTCTATGAACTCACCATACTCCTAACGGAATACCTTGGGGTGTCTTCTTTCTAAAATGGGGTCATTTGTGGGGTTCCTATACTGCCCTGGCATTTTAGGGGCCCTAAACCGTGAGGAGTAGTCTTGAAACGAAATTTCTCAAAATGACCTGTGAAATCCTAAAGGTACTCATTGGACTTTGGGCCCTTTAGCGCAGTTAGGGTGCAAAAAAGTGCCACACATGTGGTATCGCCATACTCAGGAGAAGTAGTATAATGTGTTTTGTGGTGTATTTTTACACATACCCATGCTGAGTGGGAGAAAGATCTCTGTAAATGGACAATTGTGTGTAAAAAAAATTAACAAATTGTCATTTACAGAGATATTTCTCCCACCCAGCATGGGTATGTGTAAAAATACACTCCAAAACACATTATACTACTTCTCCTGAGTACGGCAATACCACATGTGTGGCACTTTTTTGCAGCCTAACTGCGCTAAGGGGTCCAAAGTCCAATGAGCACCTTTAGGCTTTACAGGGGTGCTTACAATTTAGCACCCCCCAAAATGTCAGGACAGTAAACACACCCCACAAATGACCCCATTTTGGAAAGTAGACCCTTCAAGGTATTCAGAGAGGGGCATGGTGAGTCCGTGGCAGATTTCATTTTTTTTGTCGCAAGTTAGAAGAAATGGAAACTTTTTTTTTTTTTTTTTCTCACAAAGTGTCATTTTCCGCTTACTTGTGACAAAAAATAATATCTTCTATGAACTCACTATGCCTCTCAGTGAATACTTTGGGATGTCTTCTTTCTAAAATGGGGTCATTTGGGGGGTATTTATACTATCCTGGAATTCTAGCCCCTCATGAAACATGACAGGGGGTCAGAAAAGTCAGAGATGCTTGAAAATGGGAAAATTCACTTTTTGCACCATAGTTTGTAAACGCTATAACTTTTACCCAAACCAATAAATATACACTGAATGGGTTTTTTTTTATCAAAAACATGTTTGTCCACATTTTTCGCGCTGCATGTATACAGAAATTTTACTTTATTTGAAAAATGTCAGCACAGAAAGTTAAAAAAATCATTTTTTTGCCAAAATTCATGTCTTTTTTGATGAATATAATAAAAAGTAAAAATCGCAGGAGCAATCAAATAGCACCAAAAGAAAGCTTTATTAGTGACAAGAAAAGGAGCCAAAATTCATTTAGGTGGTAGGTTGTATGAGCGAGCAATAAACCGTGAAAGCTGCAGTGGTCTGAATGGAAAAAAAGTGGCCGGTCCTTAAGGGGTAAAAAGCCCTAGGTCCTCAAGTGGTTAAATAACAGCCAGAAGTGAGTCAGCTGATCAGGCGGGTCAGCTGACATTTTCCACAACTCTCATTGGTCCAGCAATTAGGGAGGTCCTGGAAAGGTCCTTGTGTATATACTGTATACTGCTGGCTGTTCACTTGCTCTTTGTCTGGCGTTGCGATCACATACGTGGGAGCACCCAGATCCGTAGTCAGATCCGCAAGTGTGCCGGGACCAGCTGGAGCTGTAATCCTACACTTAGCTAGATTCTGTTGATAGCTAAAGTACTAGTTTGATTGTGATTATCTGTTATGACCTTTGCCTGCCTTGACTACCCTCCTGAACTCTGATCTTGTACCTCGATATTTCTGATACTCTGTTGCCGAACCCCGGCTCGTTCCTAGACTCCGCCTCAGCCTCCTGATTCTGTACCTCGATATATCTGATACCCCGTTGCCGAACCCTGCCTGTACTTTGACTCCGCCTTTGTCTTCTGATCCTGTACTGTATCTGTCCGTGTGTGTACGACCTGGCTTGTCCGACCTCGAGAACCGACCTCACCCTTCCTCCTGAGGGTCACTTTCAGACTTCCTTCCTACTGTCAGTCTGACTCCTCCCGTCTTGGAGAGCTAAGGTCTGCGGAAGGAATCTGTGCAGTACTCCTTGCTGCACTGAGGCCTAGTCCTCAAAGTGTTACTGTCACACCAAACACTACACTCTACTCAGGTGAACAGAGGTTAGCTAGTATATCGGATTATCGGTGATACTGCAGATCACTTATAATCTGGTATACATCTGTATTCCCAGTGATACTGCAGATCACCGGTAAACAGATCCTCTCTGTGCTTCACCGATCGTTACATATATTTTTTTTTCCTTTATGTGTATTTATATGTGTAGATATATCCTTTTTATGCATCTGCTCATGTAGAGGTATATTATTAATAAGACTATTTATTATGTTTTCTGTACCTATTATGTTATTTTTTTGCTTACTATTAGGTGTTAAATGTCTCAGCTGCTTATTGAACTAATGTCTTTTAACAGAGGTCTCCCCTAATATGGCCATCGTTGCCCCCAATAGACCCTCCAAATACCCACACTGCTTTCCGAAATTAATATGAAGCCACATCTAAGATGGCTGCCGTTTCTTTTAGGCTCCTCCAATATGGCCACACTGTGAGTCGGCTGGCACTAGCAACATGGTCGCTGCTACAGGACGGCCACACACAAGATGGCCGCCGTCTATACACTTCCCCCGATATGACGCACTACCAAATCGGAAGTGATGTCACGCTAGTCCCAAACTTCCGCCCTCACAGGCGCACTGTTCGCGGCCACTCGTATTTTAAATAGCAGCACAGCGGACCGCGCATATGGCGCCCACGCTGCACGTCTCTAGCATACAGGTAAGCCACTTCCCCGCCACTTACACCCTGCCACCACTCCTTTACCTGCCTCTTCGGTACTGCCCGCATTGCCACTAGTGATTACACATAACATGGGAGCCCCTAGCTATACTCGCCCTATCTCTCTCCTTCTGTTAGCTGTCATATTAAATATTGGAGCTCTGGCCCATTTTTCATTTAGTTCCTTCTCTATACCGGATTCACTAAATTCATAGACTCAATTATTAACGTAGGGCAACGAGTTGAATAGAAGGCCTTATGCCACAAACGGGACTGTTATTTTAACTATTTACACCCTTCTGCTACTATATATTTTTGACATACATAGTCTGATACGTGTCACTGTCATAGACACTTTTTATTAACAGTTCTGTTATAGGTGTTTCTATGGGTGACTGTATGTAATCTGACACGAGAGTAAATATTGATCACTGCCAGGGTATAAATTTGTCTTGTATTGGGACTTATCTGGATTGCACCCAGTTCTCATGTATATGAGATTCATACTGATCAGGTTGCATCATGCAATTATATAGATGTCTGCATATTAGGTACTTACGTTCTTAAACGTAAATTGGTGTGTATATGTGTGTGTATATATGTATTTTTAGTACATGTGTTTATATATATATATATATATATATATATATATATATATATATATATAATTGTTGGACTGTTATTTTAATTTATTTGAGGTGAAATGTTTGAACCTGAGCGCCACTTTTGTTCTTATTTTTTTCTCTGAAGCACTTTATTTGACCTGAGGAAGCGACTTGCAGTCACGAAACGTGTTGTCCAGTCCATAGTGCTATAAATAAACTCGACTTATATGATTTTTATGTGTATGGGCCTCCATACCAGGTAAGACGCATTACGCTTACCTGTGATCAATTGATATTGCACTTTATATTACGAGACTTAAGGGCACCTCCCACAGTGTTTTATACTTCTTGCTTGAGGGCTGATGAGGTTTTTTTGCCTTTGGACTTGGAGGGCTGTTTTTTTCCCCTTTGCTTGAAGGAGGTTTGGTGCGGGTGGTAGTGGCTGAAGCAGCAGGTTGTGGCTCCGGCCTTCCACGCCCTGTGCCAGCCATGCTGCTGCCGCACCTCTGTGCCTGAGACGCCTCCTCCTCCGATGATGAGCTGCCTTCACCCAACTGTGGTGGTGGCACATAGGGACGGTCCCCCCTCATCATCCACATTCCCAAACATCTCCTCTGAGCCCCCAACCAAATCCTCTGCCCCAACATCCCCTGCATCAGGCCCTCCCTCCTCCTCATGAAATTTTGGTTGTTGTGCGCCAACAACAAACTCCTCCACCTCATACTCCTCCTCCTCCTTGCATGCCCCCATCATCTCCTCCTCAAACTGTTCCACAACATCCCTCAAAACGCTCGCGGTTCCTGGGGTGAAGAGCGAGCTCAGTGAGGGCATGCTGGTCGCTGGGGTGGACGTGACCGCAAGCGGTGGTGGAGACCTGCTGCGGACCGGAGTGCTGGTGGTGGTGGCACTGGTCTCGCTGGTGCTGGAGATCTGGCTGGAAACGGTGGCTTGCTGCTCCACCATCATTTCCACGGCAGCCTGTGCCTGATTCTCCGCAATATGCCGGGGGCGACGACCAGTCTCAAAGATGGGCGCAACACGCTGCTGTTGCGCCTCTGCTCCCTCCTCCACAACTCTGCGGTCAGTGGCTGGCGGCGGACCAGTCACAGACCTGCTGGTCCTGGCAGTGGCTGCAGCAATTGCGCTGCCTTTCCTGGTGGTTCCTCACCCTCTACCTCTGCCAGTCATTGTGCAATAATATAAAAATACAATAAGAAAAACAAAACCAAAAAAAATAAAATATATATATATAAAGGGCGGGAAAGGCTGTAAACTTTATTAAAGCAGAATGAAACCCAGCATTTCTACTTTGCTCTAATAGATTATTTACAGCATATTCTAAGTTACTTTACAGGCCAGCATCTGTTGTGATCTGTGACTGGCATCTGCCTGACCCTATTGATTGCATTGGTGTGTGACAGACTTTGATTGTCACTGTCTGTCCAACTAGTTAGTTATCGACTGCTGTAGACTACACTACTAGTAGTAGTACTACTACTGTTTAAAAAAAAAAAAAAAAAAACTTTCTTTTTTTTTTTGTCACTCAACACCAACCCAGACAATTTAAAGCAGTATAAAACCCTGACATAATATTCAATAAAAACATGTCAGGCAGGTGCCAGTCACAGATAACAACAGATGCTGGCCTGTAAAGTAGCTATTACACAGTAGTGAAGTTGTGGCACTAAATAAACTGACAGACTAGCAGTACAAATTAAGTAAACTAGTACGTAGGTAAATCAACTACTACTGACTATAATCCCCAAGTCTACAGACAGTAGTCGATAACTAGTGGGACATACAGTGACCATCAAAGTCTGTCACACACGGACACAATCAATAGGGTCAAGCAGATGCAGTCAAAGATCACAACAGATGCTGGCCTGTAAAGTAACTAGCACACTACTGCAGCTGCGGCACTAAATAAACTGACAGACAAGCAGTACAAATTAAGTAAACTAGTATGTAGGTAACACAACTACTACTAACTATAATCCCCAAGTGTACAGACAGTAGTCGATAACTAGTGTGGCAGACAGTGACAATAAAAGTCTGTCACACACGGACGCAATCAATAGAGTCTGGCAGATTCAGTCACAGAGCACAACAGATGCTGGCCTGTAAAGTAGCTAACACAGTACTGAAGCTGCATCACTAAATAAACTCACAGACTAACAGTACAAACTAACTAAACTAGTAGTACACAACAACTAACTATAATCCCTAACCTACCTAAGCTAGTAGGCTAAAGCTACCTAGGCTAGCAGGCCCTAGCCTGCACACAGACCTAACACTAGCCTAGCACAGTATACAGTACACTACACTAGCTGCCTGAACTATAACAATCAAATAACTTTCTATCTATAAATCAATACTATCAATTTGTTCAGGAGGTGTAAATTAGCAAAAAACGCTGTGTTTAACAGTAGGAAAGCACTTGCTCTGATAAACAGCAGCACTGGAGATGCTCTCAGTACCACAGAGTCACAAGCAAGGACGGACTCCTTAAGATGGCCGCCGCCTACTATAGAGGAGGGGAGGGCCAGGCTCCCCTCCTCTGATTGGTTGCTAGGGCCTCGGCTGGTGGCCCGATGACGTCATCCCCTGGATATCGCAATCCGCATTCGGGATCACAGTTATCTTGCTGAATTCGGCTGAATTCAAGTGTCACTATCCGGATACATTCGAATTCGGGATCGGTATCGATCTTCGAATTTGAGTCTGGATTCATAAAAAACAACCCGTGATCACAGGTAAATTCAAATTGGTGAATAGTCATAAGGAACCCGGTAGGTGGGTGCACTGACGTGAACAACAGGTAGGTAAATGCAGTGATGGGTATTACAATGTGCACCTGTCACACACACACAGGTACCGGACTGGCACAGTGACACTGCGTGTGCTCACGTAGGTAGGTGGGTGCACTGTGAACAACAGGTAGGTATATTCAGTGATGGGTATTATAATGTGCACCTGGCACAGTAGTAATTATACCACCAAGGGGCCAAAGGCCAGCTGCGACTGACTGACAGGGCTGTATATAATGCAAGTGGGCCACACAAAAAAAAAAGTAGATCACCAGAACAAGATTAGCTCTCAAAACAGCTGCTGAGGGGTGCTTTTTTAGCAATAAAAATCAGCAAGGAGCAAGCTAAGAAGCCTACAAGAGCCTAACTAAGCTTTCCCTATAGGTCTCTGCACAGCAGCTCTCCCTTCTCTAATTACTGCAGGCACACAAGTAAGTCCAATGCCTGACGCTGCCTGCCTTTTATAAGGGGGGGGGGGGGCTCCGGGAGGGAGTGTAGCCTGATTGGCTACAATGTGCCTGCTGACTGTGATGTAGAGGGTCAAAGTTGACCCTAATGATGCACTATGGGGGCGAATTGAACTTCCGGAAAAGTTTGCGGTTCTCTGCGAATGCGAACCACGGAAGTTCGCCAGGAACCATTCGCTGGTGTACCGTTCGGGCCATCTGTACTCTTCAGGTGGGTCTGGAGGGATGAGGTACCCATCTTGGCCACTTGAGCCCGCGACTCAAGATTTTTCTTGCAGATGTTACACTCTGCATAGCTTGCATCCAGTGTGGACAAATGGAAAAAATTCCATATTGGGGATGTAAACACCCCCCTACGGTGTGAAGAGGGTGCAGTGGCTCTCCCTCTAGTTGGAGGTTGAGTGGTGGTGCTGCTGATGGTGGTGCCGGCTAAAGCAGCTGCCTTTGGCTCCAGCACTGCTAAACCTGCCCCTGGCTGACATGTTGCAATACAATTGCCTACGCTCCTGTGCCTCATCCTCCTCCAAGCTGCCTTCCGAGACCTCAGGCACATAAAGATGGTCCTGCCAATCATCCTTGTCATCAGGAAACAGCTCTTCTTCTGACCCCCCACCACCTTTTCCACCTCAACATCCCCAGACCCCTCCTCATCCTCAAAATCTGTTTGTTCTGACCCGAGACCAACCTCCTCCACATCAGGCCCTATGATCTCCTCAGAGACAGCCATTAAGATGCTCCCAGATGCCGGACTTAAAGTGAACCTTAAGTCAGAAAAAAAGAAGAGTTTTACTCACCTGGGGCTTCTACCAGCCCCCTGCAGCAGTCCTGTGCCCTCGCAGCCACTCACTAATCCTCTGGTCCCCCGCTGCCAGCTAGTTTCGTTTTTGCCGACAGGCCCGTCAGGACTGGCCACGCATAGCTTTTTCCGCATTCCCGACTGCAATTAGCGTTATTGCAGGCCGCAACGCGTACAAAAATACGCATTGCCGCATATCTATGCGTTCATAATGCGGCAACGCACACTCACATGCAAATGTTCAAACAATTGCATTCACAGATTCACTCATCCAGGCACAACTGTTATCCCTACAGCTAAATTAAAAGCCAGGGTTTTAGTTCACAAAAGAATGCATTCTTATGCTTAATCACCTATACTGCGCAGAAGTACCCAGGTAAACATAGGTGTCCTAACTCTGGCCCTGTAACATGCATAGTGCAGACATGCAAACACATTCATTGCATCAAACCTATCAATGGATTAGGAGCACACATCCTTCTGGGTACTTCTGTGCAGTATAGGTGATTAAGCATAAGAATGCATTCTTCTGTGAACTAAAACCCTGGCTTTTAATTTAGCTGTAGGGATAACAGTTGTGCCTGGATGAGTGAATCTGTGAATGCAATTGTTTGAACATTTGCATGTGAGTGTGCGAAGGGTTAATAGATTTTTGCTGTTTTCTAGCCACACCCCCTTCAGCACCTCCCTTTCCCTAATAATAATTTATTTAATGTCCTAACTAGAGGTGATGTGCCTGGATATATGTATGTTTATTCTTATCATTGACCCCTGTGGCTAGGGTCCAATTCGGTGCACTCCCCCCTTCCCCTGTATGTTTGTCAGCATGCAGACAGCTTATGCTGGTGTATGCGCATGGTGCACATGGACACATAACATTAGCTCCCTTGTGCGATTGGTAAGATGCACTGTCTTTCCCAGGAGAGGAAGTTAGGATGTGTGCTCCTAATCCATTGATAGGTTTGATGCAATGAATGTGTTTGCATGTCTGCACTATGCATGTTACAGGGCCAGAGTTAGGACACCTATGTTTACCTGGGTACTTCTGCGCAGTATAGGTGATTAAGCATAAGAATGCATTCTTCTGTGAACTAAAACCCTGGCTTTTAATTTAGCTGTAGGGATAACAGTTGTGCCTGGATGAGTGAATCTGTGAATGCAATTGTTTGAACATTTGCATGTGAGTGTTCGAAGGGTTAATAGATTTTTGCTGTTTTCTAGCCACACCCCCTTCAGCACCTCCCTTTCCCTAATAATAATTTATTTAATGTCCTAACTAGAGGCGATGTGCCTGGATATATGTATGTTTATTCTTATCATTGACCCCTGTGACTAGGGTCCAATTCGGTGCACTCCCCCCTTCCCCTGTATGTTTGTCAGCATGCAGACAGCTTATGCTGGTGTATGCGCATGGTGCACATGGACACATAACATTAGCTCCCTTGTGCGATTGGTAAGATGCACTGTCTTTCCCAGGAGAGGAAGTTAGGATGTGTGCTCCTAATCCATTGATAGGTTTGATGCAATGAATGTGTTTGCACGTCTGCACTATGCATGTTACAGGGCTAGAGTTAGGACACCTATGTTTACCTGGGTACTTCTGCGCAGTATAGGTGATTAAGCATAAGAATGCATTCTTCTGTGAACTAAAACCCTGGCTTTTAATTTAGCTGTAGGGATAACAGTTGTGCCTGGATGAGTGAATCTGTGAATGCAATTGTTTGAACATTTGCATGTGAGTGTGCGAAGGGTTAATAGATGTTTGCTGTTTTCTAGCCACACCCCCTTCAGCACCTCCCTTTCCCTAATAATAATTTATTTAATGTCCTAACTAGAGGCGATGTGCCTGGATATATGTATGTTTATTCTTATCATTGACCCCTGTGGCTAGGGTCCAATTCGGTGCACTCCCCCCTTTCCCTGTATGTTTGTCAGCATGCAGACAGCTTATGCTGGTATATGCGCATGGTGCACATGGACACATAACATTAGCTCCCTTGTGCGATTGGTAAGATGCACTGTCTTTCCCAGGAGAGGAAGTTAGGATGTGTGCTCCTAATCCATTGATAGGTTTGATGCAATGAATGTGTTTGCATGTCTGCACTACGCATGTTACAGGGCCAGAGTTAGGACACCTATGTTTACCTGGGTACTTCTGCGCAGTATAGGTGATTAAGCATAAGAATGCATTCTTCTGTGAACTAAAACCCTGGCTTTTAATTTAGCTGTAGGGATAACAGTTGTGCCTGGATGAGTGAATCTGTGAATGCAATTGTTTGAACATTTGCATGTGAGTGTGCGAAGGGTTAATAGATTTTTGCTGTTTTCTAGCCACACCCCCTTCAGCACCTCCCTTTCCCTAATAATAATTTATTTAATGTCCTAACTAGAGGCGATGTGCCTGGATATATGTATGTTTATTCTTATCATTGACCCCTGTGGCTAGGGTCCAATTCGGTGCACTCCCCCCTTCCCCTGTATGTTTGTCAGCATGCAGACAGCTTATGCTGGTGTATGCGCATGGTGCACATGGACACATAACATTAGTTCCCTTGTGCGATTGGTAAGATGCACTGTCTTTCCCAGGAGAGGAAGTTAGGATGTGTGCTCCTAATCCATTGATAGGTTTGATGCAATGAATGTGTTTGCATGTCTGCACTATGCATGTTACAGGGCCAGAGTTAGGACACCTATGTTTACCTGGGTACTTCTGCGTAGTATAGGTGATTAAGCATAAGAATGCATTCTTCTGTGAACTAAAACCCTGGCTTTTAATTTAGCTGTAGGGATAACAGTTGTGCCTGGATGAGTGAATCTGTGAATGCAATTGTTTGAACATTTGCATGTGAGTGTGCGAAGGGTTAATAGATTTTTGCTGTTTTCTAGCCACACCCCCTTCAGCACCTCCCTTTCCCTAATAATAATTTATTTAATGTCCTAACTAGAGGCGATGTGCCTGGATATATGTATGTTTATTCTTATCATTGACCCCTGTGGCTAGGGTCCAATTCGGTGCACTCCCCCCTTCCCCTGTATGTTTGTCAGCATGCAGACAGCTTATGCTGGTGTATGCGCATGGTGCACATGGACACATAACATTAGCTCCCTTGTGCGATTGGTAAGATGCACTGTCTTTCCCAGGAGAGGAAGTTAGGATGTGTGCTCCTAATCCATTGATAGGTTTGATGCAATGAATGT
The DNA here is from genome assembly GCF_040937935.1 of Hyperolius riggenbachi. Classification (NCBI taxonomy): domain Eukaryota; kingdom Metazoa; phylum Chordata; class Amphibia; order Anura; family Hyperoliidae; genus Hyperolius; species Hyperolius riggenbachi. The sequence goes on along the minus strand of NC_090647.1, from coordinate 368,206,746 downwards.
GTTTGCATGTCTGCACTATGCATGTTACAGGGCCAGAGTTAGGACACCTATGTTTACCTGGGTACTTCTGCGCAGTATAGGTGATTAAGCATAAGAATGCATTCTTCTGTGAACTAAAACCCTGGCTTTTAATTTAGCTGTAGGGATAACAGTTGTGCCTGGATCTGTGAATCTGTGAATGCAATTGTTTGAACATTTGCATGTGAGTGTGCGAAGGGTTAATAGATTTTTGCTGTTTTCTAGCCACACCCCCTTCAGCACCTCCCTTTCCCTAATAATAATTTATTTAATGTCCTAACTAGAGGCGATGTGCCTGGATATATGTATGTTTATTCTTATCATTGACCCCTGTGGCTAGGGTCCAATTCGGTGCACTCCCCCCTTCCCCTGTATGTTTGTCAGCATGCAGACAGCTTATGCTGGTGTATGCGCATGGTGCACATGGACACATAACATTAGTTCCCTTGTGCGATTGGTAAGATGCACTGTCTTTCCCAGGAGAGGAAGTTAGGATGTGTGCTCCTAATCCATTGATAGGTTTGATGCAATGAATGTGTTTGCATGTCTGCACTATGCATGTTACAGGGCCAGAGTTAGGACACCTATGTTTACCTGGGTACTTCTGCGTAGTATAGGTGATTAAGCATAAGAATGCATTCTTCTGTGAACTAAAACCCTGGCTTTTAATTTAGCTGTAGGGATAACAGTTGTGCCTGGATGAGTGAATCTGTGAATGCAATTGTTTGAACATTTGCATGTGAGTGTGCGAAGGGTTAATAGATTTTTGCTGTTTTCTAGCCACACCCCCTTCAGCACCTCCCTTTCCCTAATAATAATTTATTTAATGTCCTAACTAGAGGCGATGTGCCTGGATATATGTATGTTTATTCTTATCATTGACCCCTGTGGCTAGGGTCCAATTCGGTGCACTCCCCCCTTCCCCTGTATGTTTGTCAGCATGCAGACAGCTTATGCTGGTGTATGCGCATGGTGCACATGGACACATAACATTAGCTCCCTTGTGCGATTGGTAAGATGCACTGTCTTTCCCAGGAGAGGAAGTTAGGATGTGTGCTCCTAATCCATTGATAGGTTTGATGCAATGAATGTGTTTGCATGTCTGCACTATGCATGTTACAGGGCCAGAGTTAGAACACCTATGTTTACCTGGGTACTTCTGCGCAGTATAGGTGATTAAGCATAAGAATGCATTCTTCTGTGAACTAAAACCCTGGCTTTTAATTTAGCTGTAGGGATAACAGTTGTGCCTGGATGAGTGAATCTGTGAATGCAATTGTTTGAACATTTGCATGTGAGTGTGCGAAGGGTTAATAGATTTTTGCAATAAACAGATAGGAGTATACAGTGTAGTCTCAACAGAGGCGCTATTCGTGACCTTGAGACTATACTGTATACTCCTATCTGTTTATTGCCTGAGGAAGTGGGAACATACCTGTGAAACGCGTTGCACTGTTTGTTTTGGAGTATATTAATAAACCTGTTGTCATAAAACTGACAGTATCTTGTCTGCTTTGGGGAGGCGAGTCCACCACCACCTCCTGAGGGATTTTAAGCCTTTTAGAATCTTTTATCCTGCTGGCGCCTCTGTTCACTCTTACATTAAAGTATCAAATACAGTAACAGAGCAGTAAAATAAGTGAACATGTGCCTGCCTGCACTACACACAGCAAAGTAACTGCCTGCTAGCACAGTACAATGTCACTGACTACACTGAGTGACTACAACTAACTTAAGTTGATCACTGGCTGGCTAGCTAAATACTAGTATCAAATACAGTAATAGAGCAGTAAATGAGTGAACACCTGCCTTCCTGCACTACGCCCAGCAAAGTAACTGCATGCTAGCACAGTACAATGTCATTGACTACACTGAGTGAATACAACCAACTTAAGTTGATCACTGGGTGGCTAGCTAAATATACAAGTATCAAATACAGTAATAGAACCTGAAAATCAGTGAACACCTGCCTGCCTGCAGACCTGCACTAAGCTGCACAGCACTCAGTAGACTGTCACTGACGACTACACTGACTACAACTAACTTAAGTTAATCACTGGCTGGCTAGCTAAATACAAGTATCAAATACATTAATAGAGCAATCAAATGAGTTAAAATCCTGTATTTTTAACAAAAAAACGCTCTTGCTGTGGAACAATATGGCCTGGAGATGCTCTCAGTGCCACAGTCTAGCAAGAACAGAGCTTTTAACATGGTTGCCGCTTTATGTACAGGAGGGGAGGGCAGAACCTTCCCTCCTATGATTGATTGCTAGGGCCTACGTTGGGGGTCTCTGATTGGCCAAGTGACGTCATTTCTTACAGTCATGGATTCGGTGTCGTGATCACTGTTAGAATCTGCTTAACACTTGTTCGATCACAGATTTTATTCACGATGTTGGATTTGGGGAAAAGGCCTCTGGATCACGGCAATGCCTTGATCACGAGGTCATAATGAGCACCACTAGTAGTAAATGCCTAATGTGGATGTTGGGAGTGCTGTAGATGTGATATACTTGGACTTTTCAAAGGTCTTTGATACTATCCCTCACAAGAGTCTAGTAAAGAAGTTGAGGATGCAAGGACTGGGGAAGAAGCAGTTTTAAAGCAGGTGCAGAGTTTAAAAACAAAATTGATTAGCGGGATGGAAAGTCTCCCTTACCAGCAAAGGTTACATAAAGTGGGCCTATGTAGTCTAAAGAAAAGATGCTTTAGAGAAGATCTAATAACATGTATAAATACATCAGAGAGCAGTATAAAAGGTTGGCAGATTGGCTTTTTGTCTCCTAGGCTTGTGCAGAGGACTAGGGGAAATATGTGCATGGAAGATTTTTTTCTTTCTTCCATTTATTTAGGAAATAATTATTTACAGTAGAAGTGATTAAAGTGATAAGGTGATAAAAGCTGAAAAACTTGATTGACGTATGTCAATTTTTTTCAATCCAAATAGCCATATAACTAACAGATTTTAAATGCAGTTAAATTAAAAACCTCCTTACCCATCTGTATTGCAGCTGTACATATATCCCTTAATTAACGATAATGTTTTCTTTACAATTGTTTTTCTAATCAAATGCTATAGTTTAGCTAAACTAATTTGTGAGATTGTAAACTACCAATCGCCCGTTGAACAAAAATCTCGCAGAACTGCTAGCGATGATTTCGCTTACCCTGTTGGGCATATACAATATATATGATTAGTCGTTTTAAAGGGCCAAATAAATATGCTGTGTACTTTTTCTCTTACTCTCTTCCCGAAAGAGTTAATATTTAGCTATGCAACTGACAATTTTTCTCCAGTCGGGACCTAGTCGGACTATAGCATCCCTCACTGATAAGGAAGTACACAAAAAAATGCCATCAGCAACCAAGAAAATAATTTTTACTGTACTTTTCACCTACTTTTTAGTACTTTTTCAGTTACAGAGTGCTAAAATGTTTTTTAAGCAGAAGATGAAAAATGTTTTCCTAGGAGCCCAATAGGTGTTGTGAAGCTCTTCATGGGAACTTTTTTCCTTGGTCCTTTGAAAAGCCGGTTTACAGTAACTATAAATCTTACAGGAGCTCACTCATCTAGTGATGTGTGGGCGGATTTAACCAAGAGACAGATCCCTCTCTCTGATCGGAGAGAGATCTGTTGGCTGCCCATACACCACTGGCCCATTACCAATCTGTTTCAGCATGAAATCTTTTGAGAAATCTTTTTGAATTTGCCTTGTGATGCCTTATCTGCCTGTAATGCCTGGCAGATCTCCTGCTTTCTTTCAGCCACTATACCCCAATCTAGTGCCATAGCTCTGAGCTCAGCCCTTGTCTTCACCTATAGACAAGCCCCCACTTGAACAGGACACTGCATATGTCTCCTGACTTCGGTTACCCCAGGTCTTAAAGTGCAAGGTATAGCACAGCTGAGGCAGAGAAAGCCAGAGTACCACCAAAGCAAACAAGACTATGCAGCTGGGTATTATTAGGTAGTAGAGCAGGATGCTCTTGGAGGAAGTACACAGATCACAGCAGGAGCTATGAACAAGGAAGCAAGTTTGCTCAGAGAGATTGCAGCTCTGAGCTTCCAATAAAGCTTCACAATAAACAAAACATAATGGTTGCTCAGTGCGACCACAGCACTGAGCCTCTGATGTCCACCACACTGAGTAACAAGGACAGACAACAGACAGACAGAATGCTTGTCAGTTAACAAGACTCAATGGTTGCTTATTGCAACCTGAGCACTGAGCATCTGATGTCCACCACACTGAGTAACAAGGACAAACAACAGACAGACAGATGGAATTTTTGCCAATCTAATCACTGCCCCGGCGATAGCAAACATCTACACTCACACGGACAAGACAAACAAGTAGGAGTGTAACTAATAGCAACCGCAGCTTATAGTTATGTCCACAGGAACAGGACTAGCAGGAACAGACAGGCAGAAGGATTGTTTGCCATTGTAATTTCTGCCCCAGCAATAGCAACATCCACACTGGCACGGAAAAGACAAACAAGTAGGAGCTTAACTAACTAATAGCAACCACTGCTACAGTCACGTCCACAGGAACAGAACTAGCAGGAATACTACCAGTCACCAATGTGATGATGGCAGAATCCAAGCTATCAGGATTGGTAGGTCTTCACTGTACCCCCACGAGTACAGTGAACATCCAGGCAAGAAAGACGAGGTTAAACAATGCAATTCACACTTCACATGAGGGACCCAGCAACCAGCTACGGCAGAGCTGAATGCTATGATGGGCAAGATCTGAAAGGAGGAGCAGGCTTTTCTATGGAAATCAGCCAATTAGAGCAGGAATGCAAATGCCCACACAGCTAAATGGTAATCACTCAATCCTCAGCTAGTCTGGTTGAAGATTAAAGGCTGACTATTGATGGAAAGAACTCTCATTACAAATGCATGCAATGTTATGCAGCAATATGCATGTAGGGAATGCATAGCTGTCTGGCTGCAGTTCAACTGCAGCAGGCCATAGGTGGAATCATGACAGCATCCTGAGCTACTCTGAACTGCATGGTGATTGCAGATGACAATTAAACTTATTGTGAATGCAATCACAACTAAGCAACCAAATGAAAGCAGAGAAATCAGAATTGCCCGGTTGCAGTTCCACTTCAACCGACAGGACATGCTACAGGAGAGATCCTGACACTGCCATCTCGCCACCCCCGACCACTGTCCCCCCAAATGATAAATGTCCCCCCATGCCCGTGCATGTAAATACTTTTCCTGTTTGCTGTCTCCAAATGTCTGCACTTTACTTCCAAATTCGCATCCCACGTGACTACTGGCATATTGCATGTTGGGCAAGTGTGTGACATCACACACACATCCCAAGTGTAATATGGCATTAGTCACGTGGGGCACAAAGGCGGAAGTGTGACAGAAACTCAGACACTAGATGGTAGCAGATGAGGGGGGGTCTAACATTAGGGGATTAACAACCAGGGGCTCCATTGCTTTCTTTGGTCGTTGCAATATTGCACACAGTCAATGCTGCGCACCTGATCGCCCACGTCGCCCAAGATTTCCCAGCATGCCTGATATACATTCAACCAAATTGTTCAAATAATTCATTGGGCATGCTTGTTGGGGCACAGATTTACATCCAATTTAAAAATAATACTCAAATTGGATGGTTGATAGGCCGCAAAATCAACAGCTGTATGGCCCCCTTAACACTCCATATGGTAAACCACTAGTGACAATTTTAGATCTGGTTTGTGTGGTTAACATCTATTGTCACTCTCAGTTATTCACAATGTAACACATAATCAATAAAGCAAAAAGCTTTATTGGGGAAAAGAAAAAAAATTGTTCTCCCTCTTTTTTTTTCCTCCCACCAAGTGTTCTTCCTTCCTTTATAACATCATAAGCTAAAGTTGGATTGTAAGAACTACATTGGGAGATACTTGGGGTGTTCAGGCTGCATACCTTGAAGCCTAAACGTGCCTAGAAATTGGCCCATAAAATGTAAATCTAATGAACACCCTATGTTACCACAATATATACCAGTTCTTCCCTTCTTCTTCTTTCCCTTAGTCCTATTACCCCCCCCCCCCCCCCAACAAACACACTTTTCTTCCCCTCCACCCCTCTAATAGCAGTATGTATTATTTGTGATCCACCTAAATACCTAGTCTATTCCTTCCTCGGTATTATCTGGACCATATTACCTGCTTACACTTAATGGTATATATATATATATATATATATATATATATATATATATATATATATATATATATATATATATATATATATATATATATATATTCACACTAGCATTTTGTCTTAACACTTATAATGTGGATTGTTACAACAAATTAGCTTTTAATTCTGCTTTCAACACTTCCATGGTACAGTGCTAAGAAGTCCTTTTTTATCACCTTTTAAATGTGGCAATCAAGCAACTATTACTAATAAACTTTTTGATGAAGAATTTATTAGTGTGCCTGAAACAGAAAAAGATACTTTTTGTCACCTTTCCTTGGTGATAAAACTTATAAAATGTCATACCACATCTTTTATAACTATATCCCATAGTCTATGCAGAAAGGATTCTATTCATCAGCACCATCCCCACTCTCAGGTTAAGTTCACACCATGTACAATGCTCAAGAGTGGCACAACAGTGTGGACAATGCACAATCTGCATGAAATGAGTCAGTGTTTCACTAACCATACTTTAATGAAATATCCCATGCAGTTCTAGGGGGTGGAATGGCAATAACATTTCATAATTCATTTTTTCTGTGTGATAGGATGTAGTCAGAAAGCCTGTTAGAGATTATATTGTGTTGCAGGACAGAAAGCTGTTCGTTAGCTGTAATTAACCTACCTACTTAAACTGAGATTAGTAGGATGTATTTTGTACTTATTCAGATAGGTAGAAATGTGTGTAGTTTGTTAGTTACTACTTAACACCTGTAGTGTAATGCTGCAGGGGTAGATATTTTGTTACCTAGCTGTATTATACCTACTTTGAACTCTTGATTATTAGGATTTACTGAGTGCTGATTTAGCCAGGTAGAACTGTGTGTAGTCAGTTTACTGCTTACTAAGTAGTAGAGATGGGCCGCTACAATTAAGGCAAGGGAAGCAATTGCCCCCGAGCCCCAGAGCCCACGGGGGCCCCCTAAGCCTGTCACATACTAATTTAATTAGTCCAGCCGGGCTGTCAGTACCATCTGCATCCGTTGGTGGTGGAAGCAGTGGCAGGCAGGTGAAGGAAGAAGCCCCCCCCCCCCCGAGTGCCTTTCTCCTCCCTCGTCTGCCCATATGCAGAGCAATTGCGAGTAGAAGCAACAAACTCACATATCAGGAACTTCTCAAAGTCTTCTCCCTGTTCTTAGTTGCTGTCCAGTATCAAAGTCAACAACATAGCAGCTGTTATATATTGTGCAAAGTGCACACCTTTATAAAAAATACACCTGTCCCCATACACATTACTCCTGTGTCAGGTACTGTAAATAAAAAGGTTATTTTCCAGTTTCAGAATGCCTTTCACCTGCTGTATTTGCAAAGGCAGACAGTCCTTGGAAGAGTCCTCTTTACTAAAAAATATGCATGCCAGAGAGTAGAGGCCAAAGGCTGTGGGAGGGGCCTTCGTATTTATAAGAATAAATAAGGTATGTTACAGAGCACAGACAAAAGGCTATGGTAGGGGTCCTCATCTGAGTTTGGTGCTGACCTGCAATTCAGGAAATGCAGGAATGAAAGGCGATATTGTTGATGGTGAAGGTAACTCTACTTGAAGCCTTTCTTGTGGCAGTTTAGCCTCAATCTTGCGTAGCAAGATTCTCATAAAATCAGCAGCCATTTCTTGCCATGAAGCCATGTTAGATGAGAACAAGGATTTTACATACCGTAAAAACAATCTTAAATAGAAGTAAAAATGTTAATATGACCTTTTGATTAATTTTAGCCCTTAATAGTGATCAAAAGATTGCAGGTTGATTTTTAATTGCAGTTAAATAAAATGTGTCCTTACTAGGGATGGAATAACTAGGTCGCCGGTGAACAGTTCCTGGTATATAATAAAAAAATCACCATTAGTTGTTATTGTAAACTTTCACAGAAAAAACGTGTGTTCGAATTTAACATTGAAGTCAATGGCTGCCAACTTTAGCGGTTAATATCAAAGCCCCTATATACTCTAGAATCACCAAATTTGTGGAGTATGTTAAGAAGAGAATTGGGAACAAGCGGAAAAAATATTCAAAAAGACCTTGTAGTTTTTGAGAAAATCGATTTTGAATGCTTCAAAGAAAAAATGTTTTTGTAATCAGCAAAATTAAATTCTGCACCAGAATTCAGAATGTCATTGTTTTGGGGCTTGCTATACTTACTATAGCAAGTCCAGGGCTGGGAATGGAATGAGTGTGTGGTAGAGACCTGCAGCGGGTCGGGTACCCGCGGGTACCCGCGGGTACCCGCGGGTAACCCGAAATGCGGGTCGGGTTCGGGTATCCGAATTGATTCAAGCTGCGGGTGCGGGTCGGGTGCGGGTAGCGACTTGCGGGTGCGGGTAAGGTTGCAGGTAGCGGTCTGCGGGTGCTGGTCGCGGGTAGCGAAAGCAAGCTAAAAACCTTCTTTAGCTTTGGTTTGTGTATAAAAAATAGGTTTTATTAACTTTACATCTCCCCAATGTTACTTTAAAGGTGCACTTTAAGAAAATGTAAAAAGGCGGGTCGCGGGTAGCGGGTCGGTAGCGGGCCTGCGGGTCGCGGGTCGGGTGTGGGTAGCGGTTCTGTGGGTGTGGGTCGGGTTGCGGGTATCAAATTCACCAGAAAGCGGGTCGCGGGTCGGGTGCGGGTAGCGGGTCGCGGGTGCGGGGCAGGTGCGGGTATGAAAAAGTGGACCCGCGCAGGCCTCTAGTGTGTGGGGCACTCTTCGTCAGTCATCAGGCAGAGATCGACGTGTGCGACATTCTACATCGTTTGCTTGTTTGTTATGGTACTGAATCATTTCCAAGGAAACTATCATGGAAGTAAGAAAGGCAAGTATTTATAGTTAATTAAGAACATTAAAAGATTTTTTAATGGCTGCGTTTTTATTTCATTTTAACTCTTTATGGAAATGTTAAGGGTTATATCAGTATCCTTATGTTCATTCGACCTGGGTATGGTATATTGGGGTTCCATTCTTAAAGGGGACTCCCAGCCCCAGATGCCACCATGTTGATAGGGTGTTGACGGCTGCACCTCCTCCTGTGCACAGAGATGGGGAAGAGCCCCTTGTCTATGGATAAGAGAAGGGCTCTGGAGGAGAAGGGAGGCTTAGCTGTCCCTCTCTTTTAGAGTCCCTCATACCATGGACCATGCGGGCTGGTATAGCGCAGGGTGCATAGCCCCACGCGGTCTGGGCCCACATTCTGGCTCTCCCAGCCTGCATAGTAAACTACAAGGGATTTTTTAAAAAATATGTTTTCTTCTGGTCCCTACTGTTCCTCTTAACATAATCTGTAAAGCTGGTGATTCTAACATGTCGGCAGCCATTGACCTCTCTTTACAAACTGGTAAAAAAAGCATAAAATACTGATTTTTTTTTGGGGGGGGGGCAAATATTTTGCCATTGACCCCCTGCAGAAATGCCCTGAAGGTTTTAGAAGTTCACCTGTCATTAAAGTCAATGGGACTTGCTGCAACTGATTGTTAAGCAAATTGTTGTGGTAAAATTCACAAACTTTATTGGGACTACACATCAGCAATTCAAATAATCTGTAGCAGTAGTTGTTGGAGGCAGGCAAAGGAGGCCATGGTCCCAGGTGTTAATGGGACAACACATCAGCAATTTAAATTGTCAGTAGTACTAGCAGCAGCAGCAGTTGTTGTAGGCAGGCAAAGGAGGCTATGGTCCCAGGTGTTAATGGAACTACACATCAGCAATTTAAATAATCAATAGCAGTAGTTTTTGGAGGCAGGCAGGGGGAGGACATGGTACCAGGTGTTAATGGGACTACACACCAGCTAGCAGTACAGCAATATACAGTATATACAGTAGTATGAAAAACAGAAAATTCAGGTTTTTTTTTACAGAGATCGCTTGCACACAGACAACAACACTGGAGCAGTCTCTCAGTGAGCTATCACATAGCAAATGTGAGCAACCTAAAATGGCCACCATATATATAGTAGAGGGGTGGGCACAAGCTCCCCTCTTCTGATTGGCTGCCAGGGCATCTACTGGGGGCTCTTTGATTGGACCACAAGTCAAGTTCTGCTGGAATTTACGGCCAAATTTGGTCATTTCAAATTCATAAATGTAAGGCGTAATTGTCCGAGATTACGGATGTTAATTACGTACGTGTGTATTCAAAACTGAGACACGAAGGGACTCGAAATTTTGATTATGAGTAAAGATTTTGGGTCCCGGTTTCGAATACACACATAATTAACATCCGTAATCTCGGGCGATTACGCCTTACATTTACGATTGAATGACCAAATTTGGCCGTAAATTATGGGAAGCCATAATTTCGACCTCATAATGAGCATCTTTAGTGTGTATAATTCTATGTTACTGTCAAAAAATATTGTAGATATGTTAAAAACACAAACATTTTTTGTAAAAAGAATGACCATTGGGTAAACGCCTGAACGTGTGACTGTGTTCGTGTGTGTGTGTGGCACCCGTAGCAATTTTACACTACTGGCAAAAAAGCTATTTTAGATACCTGAAGACTAGAAATACTTTGTTTGGTAGAAGAATCACTATTGCTGAAACATGTACAGCAGCGGTAAAAGTGTTAATATTCAATCCCTCTAGCACTGCTTCTTTTACTACCAAAAACCCCCCCAAAAAACCACACAGCGAAAAAACAACATCCTGCAGCAGTACTAAATCGTACTGAACTACCATTAGGCCCAGTTCACATTTGCACTAAAAATGGTCCACTTATCATAGCTAAATGTAACGGATCCTAACAGACATGAACGGATCTTATGTTATAATCAGTAGGTTCTGTTCATAATGCTCCATTAGAATGGATCAGTTCAGCACGCTCCATCAAATGGACCGTAAGTTTGGGGAGGCTGAGATAATTCCAGAGCATCGGATGTGTCCCATTGACAATGTGCTAATGGACGGATCAAAAACTGATGCCCACTAAAAACGGATTCATTTCACAGATCAGTTTTGATCCATCCAGTGTGGATAGGGCCTAAGACTAAGACTCTAAAATGGATGCTATCCAGGCCCACAGCTCCTTTTCATACAGGTAAGGCTGGGTAAAGACCAGATGACTAGCAGAAATCTGAGTGAATGCCTGTATGCCAATATAAAAAATAGATGCCCCTGCTCTTCCTTGCCCTTGAATAGAGGACCAGGGCAGCATGGTAAAACCAAGGTATTAAGGGGAAACTGCCCTACACCTGCCCTGTAGGTGTCCCCGCTGCCAGCGTCAGTCCTCCGGAGACCACTAGTGCGGGCGCTAGGATCTAGGAAACCGCACTGATATGCCGATGTGACATCACTTCCAGGGGCGTACCTAGAAATCCCCGGGCCCCCCTACAAAAAAAATAATCCGCCCTCCCAGGGCCCGCTCAGGGACTTTTGGGGGGCAGGAGGGGTCGCAGCATAAGAGGAGAGTATGGCAGATCGGTGGGGAGGGGGGAAATCCCCCCCCCATCCCTCACCTCCGGCTCTCCTCTCAGCGCTCCCCCTCCTGCAATCATTGGTGGTGTTCGTGGCAGTAGCGGCGGTGGCGGCAGGATGACTCATTACATCCTTCTCGCCGGAGCTCTTCCGTTCTCTAAGTGCAACTTCCTGTTTACACAGAAAGTTGAATGAAGCACTTAGAGAACGGAAGTCCTCAAGCGAGAAGGAGGTAATGTATTCATCCTGCCGCCACCGCCGCTGCCGCCACGAACATCACCAATGATTGCAGGAGGGGAAGCGCTGAGAGGAGAGCCCGAGGTGAGGGAGGGGGGGGGGGAATTTCCCCCCTCCCCACCGATCTGCCACACTGTCCTTTTATGCTGCAACCCCTCCTGCCCCCCAAAAGACCCCGAGTGGGCCCTAGGGGGGCCCGCCCCCCCCCCCACGACGGCAGGGGTCGCATCCACTATTGTTACGCTAGTGATCACTTCTGCATATACAGCGTGGTGTGTCCGTGCGCCCATTCTAACTGGTCGGGTCGCCAGCTGATACTGAGGTCTGATGCTGGCTTTCAAGGTGAGGGAGGCTAACCTGGGGGGGCTCCTGTCACTAACTAAACTGGGGGTCCCTGTCTCTACCCAAACAAAAGCAACGAAAATCCTTGCGCTCCTCTCTGGAGGCTGCAGTCACACATACACAGTTGTGGGTCTTCTTTGTTTAAAGGAGATAATGTACAGTGCCGCTCCAGATATCAGGGCAAAAGAGGATGTCTATAAAAGAAATGGAGCGCACAATAGTGCATTACCTATGTTTGTTTTTATTGAAGAATTAAATGTTATACTCACAAGAGTTCAAATCTAAAAACGCTTCTCAGCGGTAAACCCAACAGCTTATTATCCCAGGCAGGGAGGCAGCAGCGCACTGTGGCCAGCAGCGCGGGACCCGTCTCGCTGTCGGGATGGGCGTGGCTGAGGGCTCAGCCACGCCCATTCCGACAGCGAGACGGCTCTCCCCAACCACCGGGTCCCGCGCTGCTGGCCACAGTGCGCTGCTGCCGCCCTGCCTGGGATAATAAGCGGTTGGCTTTACCGCTGAGAAGCGTTTTTAGATTTGAACTCTTGTGAGTATAACATTTAATTCTTCAATAAAAACAAACATAGGTAATGCACTATTGTGCACTCCATTTCTTTTATAGACATCCTGTCTCTACCCAACCTGGGGGGGGTCCTGTCACTACCTAACCTGGGGGGCTCCTGTCCCTACCTAAACTGGGGGTCCCTGTCACTACCTAACCTGGGGGGCTCCTGTCACTACCTAAACTGGGGGTCCCTTTCACTACCTAACCTGGGAAGGCTCCTGTCCCTACCTAAACTGGGGGTCACTGTCACTACCTAACCTGGGGGGCACCTGTCACTACCTACACTGGGGGTCCCTGTCACTACCTAACCTGGGGGGCTCCTGTCACTACCTAAACTGGGGGTCCCTTTCACTACCTAACCTGGGAAGGCTCCTGTCCCTACCTAAACTGGGGGTCACTGTCACTACCTAACCTGGGGGGCACCTGTCACTACCTACACTGGGGGTCCCTGTCACTACCTAACCTGGGGGGCTCCTGTAACTACCTAAACTGGGGTCCCTGTCACTACCTAACCTGGTGGGGCTCCTGTCACTACCTAAACTGGGGGTCCCTGTCACTACCTAACCTGGGGGGGCTCCTGTCACTACCTAACCTGGGGGGCGCCTGTCACTACCTAAACTGGGGGGCTCCTGTCTCTACCTAAACTGGGGGCTCCTGTCATTACATACACGGGGGGTCCCTGTCACTACCTGAACTGGGGGGCACCTATCACTACATACGCTGGGGGGCTCCTGTCACTACCTAAGCTGGGGTGCTCCTGTCACTACCTGAACTGGGGGTCTCCTGTCACTACCTGAACTGAGGGGCTCCTGTCACTACCTGAACTGGGGGCTCCTGTCACTACCTAAACTGGGGGACTCCTGGCGCTACCTAAAATAGGGGGCACCTGTCACTACCTAAACTATCCAGGCCAGCCAGCCCAGTATCACCACCAGCCAACCAGCCCAGAATCACTGTCAAAAAGGCCACAGTATCACCACCAGTCAGGCCAGCATTTACTTCAACCAGCCAAGCACCACCACCAGCCAGGTCACAGCATCACCACCAGCCAACCCAGCCACAGCATCACCGCTAGCCAACCCAGCCACAGTATCACCACCAGCCAGGCCACAGCATCACTGCCAGCCCGGCCACAGCATCACCGCCAGCCCAGCCACAGCATCACCGCCAGACCGGCCACTGCATCACCGATAGACCGGCCACTGCATCACCGCCAGCCAGGCCAAAGCATCACCGCCAGCCAGGCCACAGCATCATCGCCAGCCAGGCCATAGCATCACTGCAAGGCCTTTCAGCCTACACATCATCCCCAATCCAGCCAAAAACAATATTGCCAGGTCAGCTAGGCACAGCAGCCATTAGAGAATTCAGAAGCCAGGTGAGAGGTGTCTATCATATCAAGGGGGCATTCTGCCTATTTATGTGAAATGCTGTCTATTTATGTGCCTCATGACTGCTGAATTTGTCTTGTTGTGGGCCTTATGATTGCTGAATTTGCCTTGCTGGGGGCCTCCTGATTTGTTGGGGGCCTCAAGATTGCTGAATGTGTCTTGTTGGGGGCCTCATGATTTGTTTGGGGCCTCATGATTTCTGAATTTGTCTTGTTGGGGGGCTCATGATTGTTGAATTTGTCTTGTTGGGGGCCTCATGATTGCTAAATTTGTCTTGTTGGATGCCTCATGATTGCTGAATTTGTCATGTTGGGGGCCTCATGATTGCTGAATTTGTCTTGATGGGGGCCTCATGATTGCTGAATTTGTCTTGATGGGGGCCTCATGATTGCTGAATTTGTCTTGTTGGGGGTCACATGATTGCTAACTGCGAGACTATGGGGAAAGCTGAATCCTCATCATATGAATGAGACAATAGCATTAAACATACTTTTTTAGCTTTTTAAAACAGAAAATAAAACTGGGAGGTTCTAAAAAAAAATAATACATTTTTCAGGAGTAGGATGGATGAAATTGTTTATCTTCAGTTTATTTTCAACTTGAATTTTCCATAATGTTCATGTATGAGTTAAGACGTTTGTATTTAGTTTAAATTGCTGTTGCCACTTTACGATAGATAAGTGACTTTTGGGTTGCAGTTGGGGCACTCGGCCTCCAAAAGGTTCGCCACCACTGTCCTAATCTAATGTCCCACCATTGCTAAGTTCATGTAAATTTGTCTCCACCAGTGACCACACCCACATTCTGGTCCATGGGCACACCCACTTTTTGGTGCGGCGCACTGAGCGCGCCGCACAACTTAACCCTCAATTTTTTTTCACCCCAGTTTTTTGTGCGGCGCTATACACGCTCCGCCCCACTTCTTTCCCACCTCCCCCCCTGGAAAATTTTCTGCGGACGCCCATGCTTGAGAGAGGACAAAATAAAGAGAAAAACAAGGTGTTTACCGGTTAGAAACAGGCATTGTGTACCATATAGACATACATGCCATATACTGTTTGATATGTGGAAACTTTTGAGCTTCTCATTACAATTCTGTTAATTGTCTCTTATTTATTTATGATATTTAGAAAGCTGATTTACATCTTTAATTAACAATGAAGCCCACTGTGTGAATTGATAATGAGGTAAAACCTTTATGACAATCATTTTATTTTAGACAGAAGAGGCTGATTTTATGCAGTGCACAGTGCAGCACCAGCACATGAAGAATGGGTGATGGATAATGCCAGCATATCAGAATATAAATTACACTCCAGCCTGACTGCCAGAAAAGTCATTTTTTTATTGCACTTGAACTAGTATAGTTTATTATTATTATTATTATTATTAAGTATTTATATAGCGCCGACATATTACGCAGCGCTGTACAGTGTATATATATATCTTGTCACTAACTGTCCCTCAAAGGAGCTCACAATCTAATCCCTACCATTGCCATATGTCTATATTATGTAGTGTAAGCACTGTAGTCTAGGGCCAATTTTTTTTAGGGGGAGCCAATTAACTTATCCGTATGTTTTTGGAATGTGGGAGGAAACCGGAGTGCCCGGAGGAAACCCACGCAGACACGGAGAGAACATACAAACTCTTTGCAGATAGTGCCCTGGCTGGGATTCGAACCAGGGACCCAGCGCTGCAAGGCGAGAGAGCTAACCACTACGCCACCGTGCTGCCCATATATAGTTTAGGAAGCATATAGGACACAAGAAGTGCTATGGACCATGGAAAGGCCTAGTCCTTGGTAGGTAATCCAATAAACCTATTTCCAGATTTATATTAGTATATCAACGTCATCCAGCAAAACAGAATAATGGAGGACTGAGTTAACCACGCAGCCAATCAGTACATTTCATCAAGGTAAATTGGATCATAAATCAGAATGCGTATTCTGTCAGACATGACTATATATCCATTACTTAGCCTTTAGACATGTAAAAAGATTTTTGTTTTCATTTTGCACAGAATTTTTCGGACTTCATATATTTATTTATTACAAAAAGAGCATGGTCTTTAATATATGCTATAGTCTATAAAAATCCACAGTCTTCTATAGTGAAGGTGCTGAAATTGTGCTGTGTGGATTTGCTGGATGCCACAAAATGTATTACCAAATAGGCTTGTTATGTGCTTTGTTGTGTGTATATAATATATATATATATATATATATATATATATATATATATATATATATATATATATATATATATATATATATATATATATATATATGTATATATATATATATATATATACACACATATACAGTGGCTTGCAAAAGTATTCGGCCCCCTTGAAGTTTTCCACATTTTGTCACATTACTGCCCTAAACATGAATCAATTTTATTGGAATTTCACATGAAAGACCAATACAAAGTGGTGTACACGTGAGAAGTGGAATGAAAATCATACATGATTCCAAACATTTTTTTTTTACAAATAAATAACTGCTAGGTGGGGTGTGCGTAATTATTCAGCCCCCTTTGGTCTGAGTGCAGTCAGTTGCCCATAGGCATTGCCTGATGAGTGCTAATGATTAAATAGAGGGCACCAGTGTATAATCTAATGTCAGTACAAATACAGCTGCTCTGTGACGGCATCAGAGGTTGTCTAAGAGAATATTGGGAGCAAAAACACCATGAAGTCCAAAGAATACACCAGACATGTCAGGGATAACGTTATTGAGAAATTTAAAGTAGGCTTAGGCTACAAAAAGATTTCCAAAGCCTTGAGCACTGTTCAAGCAACCATTCAGAAATGGAAGTAGTATGGCACAACTGTAAACCTACCAAGACAAGGCCGTCCACCTAAACTCACAGGCCAAAAAAGGAGAGCGCTGATCAGAAATGCAATCAAGAGGCCCATGGTGACTCTGGACGAACTGCAGAGATCTACATCTCAGGTGGAGGAATCTGTTCATAGGACAACTATTAGTCGTGCACTGCACACAGTTGGCCTTTATGGAAGTGTGGCAAGAAGAAAGCCATTATTAACAGAAAAGCATAAAAAGTCCCATTTGCAGTTTGCCACAAGCCATGTGGGGACACAGCAAACCTGTGGAAGAAGGCTCTCTGGTCAGATGAGACCAAAATTGAACTTTTTGGCCAAAATGCAAAACACTATGTGTGGCAGAAAACTAACACTGCACTTCACTCTGTCAAATATGGTAGTTGCAGCATCATGCTCTGTGGGTGCTTCTCTTCAGCAGGGACAGGGAAGCTGGTCAGAGTTGATGGGAAGATGGATGGAGCCAAATACAGGGCAATTTTGGAAGAAAACCTCTTGGAGTCTGCAAAAGACTTGAGACTGGGGCGGAGGTTCACCTTCCGGCAGGACAACGACCCTAAACATAAAGCCAGGGCAACAATGGAATGGTTTAAAAGAAAACACATCCATGTGTTAGAATGGCCCATCCAAAGTCCAGATCTAAATCCAATCGAGAATCTGTGGCAAGATCTGAAAACTACAGTTCACAAACGCTGTCCATCTAATCTGACTGAGCTGGAGCTGTTTTGCAAAGAAGAATGGGCAAGGATTTCAGTCTCTAGATGTGCAAACCTGGTAGAGGCATACCCTAAAAGACTGGCAGCTGTAATTGCAGCAAAAGGTGGTTCTACAAACAGTATTGACTCGGGGCTGAATAATTACGCACACCCCACTTTGCAGTTATTTATTTGTAAAAAATGTTTGGAATCATGTATGATTTTCGTTCCACTTCTCACGTGTACACCACTTTGTATTGGTCTTTCATGTGGAATTCCAATAAAATTGATTCATGTTTTTGACAGTAATGTGACAAAATGTGAAAAACTTTAAGGGGGCCGAATACTTTTGCATGCCACTGTATATACAGGATCTTCTAAAAAAAATTAGCATATTGTGATAAAGTTCATTATTTTCTGTAATGTACTGATAAATATTAGACTTTCATATATTTTAGATTCAAATACACACAGTTGAAGTAGTTCAAGCCTTTTATTGTTTTAATATTGATGATTTTGGCATACAGCTCATGAAAACCCAAATTTCCTATCTCAAAAAATTAGCATATTTTCTCCGACCAATGAAAGAAAAGTGTTTTTAAAACAAAAAATGTCAACCTTCAAATAATTATGTTCAGTTATGGACTCAATACTTGGTCGGGAATCCGTTTGCAGAAATAAATGCTTCAATGCGGCGTGGCATGGAGTCAATCAGCCTGTGACACTGCTCAGGTGTTATGGAGGCCCAGGATGCTTCGATAGCGGCCTTAAGCTCATCCAGAGTGTTGGGTCTTGCGCCTCTCAACTTTCTCTTCACGATATCCCACATATTCTCTATGGGGTTCAGGTCAGGAGAGTTGGCAGGCCAATTGAGCACAGTAATACCATGGTCAGTAAACCATTTACCAGTGGTTTCGGCACTGTGAACAGGTGCCAGGTCGTGCTGAAAAATGAAATCTTCATCGCCATAAAGCTTTTCAGCAGATGAACAATTCACAATTGTGAATAATGAACTTTATCACAATATGCACATTTTTTGAGAATATCCTGTATATATATATATATATATATATATATATATATATATATATATATTGTAGGGGCCATCGGGGCTGGGTAATAGATGGGAGGTATATTTCCCCGGTATTTGGACTATGGTCACTTTAAAACCCTGTGTGGTCCTAGGAAGGGAGTCCGGATTTTAGCAGCAAGCAGATGCTGCTTGTTTTTTTTCTTCTCAGGGCCGGACTCCTGGGATGGGAGGGAAGGAAGGGCGGGCCTTCCCATCCCACCTAGGTACACACCTGGTTGTCAGTGAGGCTGAGAGTCTCACTAATTATGGTATTGATGAGATGCAAATTTATGCTTAAGAAGCAGCCTCAGAGGCAGTCTGAGGAGAGGTGTTGAAGGAGTAGCAAGTATGCTATGGAAGCTCCTGACAAGGAATATGGGAGTATTTGATGGAAGCCAAACCATACCCTGTCTGTTGTTTGTATGGTGTTGGCCTGATGAAAACTGAACTTTGTTTGATCCTGCTGGACTGTATATTACCAAGCTGAAGTAAGCTGAACTGTTATTTTCCAGTTATTACTGCTGCATTGAAGCTGTTTTCTTCTACTGCACAATAAACGGACTTTGTTTTATACATCTGTGTACTGCGTGCTGGCTGCGACCCCCTCTAAACTTCACAATATATATATATATATATATATATATATATATATATATATATATATATATATATATATATATATACATACAGTATATATACATACATACACACGCACACACTCACGTATATACACACACACACGGGCGACTGCAGCGGTGTGGGGAGGGCGGGGCGGTGCTGAGAGATAGTTGTGCTGGATCAAATATGTATTATTCAGCTATTACACTTTCCTTCCCCACTTTTAGGAAACAAAAAGTGCGTCTTATGGCAATGTATGCATGCAACAATAGCCTTCCCCAAACTCCACATGACAAATATATAAATGCAAAGGGCAACACACAACAGGAAAAAAGAGTAACAGGGGTTCTTGGACACGCTTTACAGCATTAGTACAAGTGCCTAAAGAGAAACTCCGGCCAAGAATTGAACTTTATTCCAATCCGAAGCTTATACCCCTTTTACATGAGAAATCTATTCCTTTTCACAAACAGACCATCAGGGGGCGGTGTATAGCTGATATTGTGGTGAAACCCCTCCCACAAACAAATTCTGAGTACGTAATCTTGGCAGTTTCCTGTCTGTGAACCTTGCTGCATAGTGGGAAATAGCTGTTTACAGCTGTTTCCAACGGCCAAAAAAACATGCAGCAGCTACATCACCTGTTCACAGGAAAATGTCACCATGTAATAAATCTCAGAATGTAAATCAGGGATTTAAAAGATTTTACAATGGGCAAACACTGACTAAATCATTTATACATAATTATTGTAAAAATGAAGCACTTTTTATTACATTATTTTCACTGGAGTTCCTCTTTAAGCTAGCAACTGCACCAAAATGTCCCCAGTATGGCGAGTCCTACTCTAACCATGCAAAAAAATGCTAGTTCTCTATGTTTTTCTTATGGGTACATTGACAAAAGCCCAAGAGTCAAATAAATGGGAGTGAAAATGAAATTAAAAACACTTCACCTTCCAAATGGCTACTGCCTGAACTCTCTGGATATATGCAATCTACTTAATTTTATGCTATGACTGTGCTAGAGGTGGGTGGGGTCATGCAGGCTCATACGGGATAATATTGAATAATGCAGAGATTGCATAAAAGTTGTTTTGGTTGCTTACCACCTGCATTATCTATATATATAATAAGCTAAGTGCCTCAACCTTCAAGCAAGAAGAAGAAGTAGCGCCCTGCCCCCAGGGCTGGTCCAAGCAAGAAGAAGGGGCTGGTCCAAGCAAGAAGAAGAAGTAGCGCCCTGCCCCCAGGGGCGGTCCTACACTTCCCGCCGAGCTGGAGGGGGTAGCGGGCAGGAAGGGGGTATTGGGCACAGCGGCGGGGAGGGGGGTCGGACCCCCCCTTTCTCACCTGGGTCCCCCATCTGCGCTCCCCTTCTAGCTTAAGTTCAGCAGCAGCCACCACTATTAGTAAGAGGCAGTGGGCGGGGATGACTCACCGCTTCCGCATTCCAGTGTGCGTTCCACTGTTGTCACTTCCTGCAATGCCGTCCACTTACAATACAGTGGGCGGCATTGCAGGAAGTTGTGATGATTTGCTCAGCTGCCTGTGCAGGCAGCCAGCCTTTTGACCATTGTGTAGGTTTGCATGCTGCAGGACTCTGGAAATAAGAGCTTGTGTCAGTTTTGCAGCTTGTGCTTGCAGAGGAATTTGCATACGTTGTCATGCAAATTGCCTGGCCAAATTCATTGGAGGCGTGTACTATAAGTACTATGTCTTTCCCACAATGCTTCGCTGTTCATAAGGATTTCGTCCTATGTAACACTCCTGGTGGGGTGTCAGCCTTGCTCTCTGTTTGAACATCAGCTTAGAGTAATTCCTGAATCTGCGCTAGGCAGATTTCCCTAGTGCAGTTAGGATTGTATTACCTGTATTGCCTGTTCTGTCTTGTCTTGCCTGTTGCCATTGTCCTGTCCCTATGGTGGTCGACAGGAAATGGTTCTGATCTCTGTTCTTGGAGTATAGCTGGTGCAGCGGTTGCTACCAGCTATCTCTTCTGTTCTGTCTCCTGAATTGCGCTAGCTACTTTTCGTTAGCGCTGGGGATCCTTCTGTTCTGTCTTCTGGGATCGCGCTAGCCACTTTTTGCTAGCGCTGGGGATCCTTCTGTTCTGCTACTCTGTACTTGGATCGCACTAGCCACTTTTCGCTAGTGCTGTGGATCCTATCTCTCGCTTGTCCCTGTTTTCGTGTGTCTGTCTTGTCTGCTGCATTGAAGCTGTTTTCTTCTACTGCACAATAAACGGACTTTGTTTTATACATCTGTGTACTGCGTGCTGGCTGCGATCCCCTCTAAACTTCACAACTGGTGCTCGGATGCGGGCAGCGCAGCACTGCAGGAAAAGAAAAAGTTCCGTTTAAAAAGTGACATTTAAAGGGCCAGTCTCCTTGTATGCATGATGGAGGAATTGCTGAAACAAATGGCCTTAGCAACTGTGCAGCTACAGCAGAGTATGGTGGCTCAGCAGGTGTGTATGGTGTCTCAACAGCAAGCCACGGAAGCCCTGCGAGAGGCCTCAGAGGCGCAAGCCAAAATCCTGCTTGAGGCGGTGCAGAAGCTGGCCCAGGGGAGAGAGACAGCAGGAGCTGCCCCTAGCAACCAGGCGATGGTGAGAGCCAGCCACTTCCTGCAGAAACTAACCCCCACCGATGATGTGGAAGCCTTTCTGAAAACGTTCGAAAGGACAGCAGAGCGGGAAGGATGGCCGAAAGACAAATGGGCTGGTATCCTTGCACCGTTCCTGACGGGAGAACCCCAGAAGGCCTACTACGATCTCAACTCTGCAGACGCCCTCGACTATGATCGACTACAGGCAGAGATCCTGGCCCGACTAGGTGTAACAACAGCGGTCCGGGCACAGAGGGTGTACAGCTGGCAATACCGGATGGAGCATCCAGCCAGATCGCAGATGTATGACCTTATCCAACTGGCGACAAAGTGGCTGCAACCAGAGGTACTTACCGGGCCTGAGATGGTGGAGCGATTCGTGCTGGATCGTTTTCTGCGTGCCTTGCCAGTGGGACTACAGCGATGGGTCAGTCATGCAGACCCCAAAAAAGCAGAGCAGCTGGTGGAGTTGGTGGAGAGATATACCGTAGTGGAAGATCTACTCTCTCCAAAGGGCCAGGCGGGCCCCATCTTACCCCGTGTTGCAAGGTTCCCTGACTCTGGAAAGGGTGCTTCACGGAACCCCGCAACCAGCATCACCAGAAATAGGGAAGTATTCCCAAAAGCTGCTCAGGGGTTGCCACCTGCTATGGCTACACCCCGGAAGGGAGGTGTGATCCAGTGTTGGAGATGTTCTGCTTGGGGCCATACCAGAGCCCAGTGTCCACTGCAGGAGGAACCCATGCAGTGTGACGTACTACGGAGGGTGTCCTTTTTTGCCCAGGAGGTATGCCTGGCAGAGTGCCAGGAGAGTTTTGTGTGTCCCGTCAGTGTGAACCAGGTACCTGCCAAAGCCTTGCTGGACTCAGGCAGTATGGTAACCATGGTGCATGCTGATCGGATTGGAACTATTGACACTGTGCTAAAGCCGCTTAAGGTGGTGTGTATTCACGGAGACACAAAGACTTATCCTGTGGTGCCAGTGTCGATTTCAACGGACTGTGGGACAATTACTCACGACGTCGGAGTGGTAAGAAACCTAATGTGCCAAGTTATATTGGGTCGAGACTTTCCACTATTTTGGGTACTGTGGGAGAATGTCAAGGGGAAGTTGTTTAAGGACTCTGATAATAACTTAGCCCCTCCTCCCCCTACCAGAGAACTTGATGTACCAAGTCTAGATACAAATGTTTCAGAAAATGTATTGCAAAATGATCATGTATTATTGCAAAAAGATGATGTCATGTTGCCAATGGATGAAAATGAGACTGACCATCCTTGTCGGGACCCTGAGCAGGTTATTGAGGGGGGGGGATGATTCCCCATTACAAGTTATGTTGGGCGAGGATGATGAGGAATCTTCCCCCCAATCTATGCTCCCTGACCTGGATGTGTCAAAAGGGTTGTTTATCACTGCGCAGATGCGGGATCCAACGTTATCCCATGCGAGAGAACAAGTATCTGTGGTAAATGGAGTTCCCCAGGAACCGGGGGCAGAGGAGAAATTCCCTCATTTTTCAGTTCATGGGGATATGTTATATCGGGTTGCCAAGGTCAGAGAAGAGGTTGTTGAGCAGCTGCTAGTGCCTCAGGAGTTTCGGAGGATGGTACTAGACTTGGCTCACAATGAAGCATTGGGAGGTCACCTGGGTGCCGAGAAAACGGAGGCGCGGATAACTGACAGGTTTTACTGGCCTGGGTTAAAGGCCGAAGTAAAGAATTACTGCGCTTCTTGCCCCACCTGTCAGTTGACCGCGCTAGTGTCCCATTTTCGAAGCCCTTTGGTGCCCTTGCTAATCATCGAGGTGCCATTCGAGCGCATTGCCATGGATATAGTGGGGCCACTGGTAAAGTCTGCCAGGGGGCACCAATATATCCTTGTCATACTCGACTATGCCACTCGCTACCCGGAAGCCTTTCCGTTAAGAAAACCCACGTCCAAAGCTATCGCCCGAGAATTGTTTAATATGTTCACTCGGACGGGTTTTCCTAAGGAAATTCTTACGGACCAAGGAACCCCGTTTATGTCTAAAGTGATGGGTGATGTGTGTAAACTGTTCCAGATTAAGCAGATGAGAACCTCTGTTTACCACCCTCAGACAGATGGGCTGGTGGAACGGTTTAATAAAACTTAAAAATGATGTTAAAAAGAGTTGTTCAAAGGGACGGAAAAGATTGGGATTGTTTATTGCCGGCAGTGATGTTTGCTGTTCGGGAGGTACCTCAAGCCTCCACAGGTTTTTCACCATTTGAACTGGTCTATGGGCGCAGACCTCGAGGGTTGCTTGACTTGGTCAAAGAAACCTGGGAAAGTGAGTCCAGTCCCCACAAAAGTGTGGTGGAACACGTTTCCCAGTTGCAAGAACGCATTGCCAAGGTGATGCCCCTGGTCAAGGAACACTTACTGGCAGCCCAAGAAGCGCAGAGTCGGGTATACAACCGCTCCGCAAAGATCAGGCAGTTCCAGGTGGGGGATAGAGTGGCAGTATTGATCCCAACCGTGGAGAGTAAATTCTTGGCCAGGTGGCACGGTCCCTTCGAGATCGTTGAAAAAGTGGGGGAAGTGAATTATAAGGTACATCAGCCAGGGAGACGGAAACCCTATCAACTGTATCCCGTCAATCTGTTAAAACCCTGGAAAGAGAGAGAGACCACGCCGGTTAGGGTAGGTGTGAGTGTTGTACCCAAAATCAGCATGGAGGATGTGAAAATAGCCCCCACTCTTTCCAAATCCCAGGTCCAACAAGTAAAAGAGTTTCTTCAGAGAAACAAGGGGATATTTTCGGATTTGCCTGGACTTACGGGTATGGTGGAGCACAACATTGTTACTGAGCCCAGGGCTAAAGTGTTTGTCAGGCCCTATCGCATCCCGGAGGCCCGCAGAAAGGCGGTGTCAGAGGAAGTGAAGCGCATGTTAGAATTGGACGTTATTGAAGAATCGCAGAGTGAATGGTCAAGCCCGATTGTGTTGGTGCGCAAGCCAAACGGAACTCTGCGATTCTGTAACGATTTCCGGAAATTAAACGAAATTTCCAAATTTGACGGTTATCCCATGCCCCGTGTGGACGAATTGATAGAAAGGTTAGGCCCAGCCCGCTACATAACCACATTAGATCTGACCAAAGGATATTGGCAAATACCCTTGGCCAAAGACGCCAGAGAGAAAACGGCATTTTCTACACCTGAGGGCCATTTTCAGTATAAAAGAATGCCGTTTGGGTTACAGACAGCCCCGGCCACATTTCAGAGAGTTATGGACAGAATGTTGCGTCCACACCAAAGATACGCGTCGGTCTATTTAGACGACATCGTAATTTTCAGTTCAGACTGGGAGTCCCACCTTCCCAAGGTGCAAGCAGTCCTGGATGCGTTAAAGAAGGCAGGTTTTACAGTGAACCCCGAGAAATGTGCCCTAGGTATGGAGGAAGCAAAGTACTTGGGGTACATTGTCGGAAGGGGGTTGGTAAAACCCCAAATTAACAAAATTGAGGCAATCCAGGAATGGCCCCGCCCCATCAGTAAGAAACAGGTTCGAGCTTTCTTAGGGATAGTGGGATACTACAGACGGTTCATTCCCAATTTTTCTACCCTAGCAGCTCCCCTAACTGACTTGACCAAGGGCCGGAAGTCAGTGATGATACAGTGGACAGCAGAGACAGAAAAAGCATTTTTGGAGCTGAAATCGGCATTATGTAGTCACCCTGTCCTGGTAGCCCCCGATTTCACTCGAGAGTTCGTAGTGCAGACAGATGCCTCAGATGTTGGGTTAGGGGCGGTCCTGTCTCAGGTGATTGATGGAGAAGAACATCCCATAGTTTTTCTCAGTCGGAAGCTGACGGCCGCTGAGAGAAACTATGCGGTAGTGGAGAGGGAATGCTTGGCCATAAAATGGGCCCTGGACTCCCTGCGCTACTATTTGTTGGGTAGAAAATTTAGGTTGATCTCTGACCATGCCCCGCTAGCATGGATGAAAAGAAACAAAGGAACGAATGCAAGAGTGTCCCGGTGGTTTCTCTCTCTCCAGGAGTTCAACTATGTGGTGGAACATAGGCCGGGTAAAGTGCACCAGAATGCTGATGCCCTTTCCCGAGTCCACTGTTTAGTGGGTCTATGTGCCTCCACCGCCTCGGCGTTGAGGCAGAGGGGGGGGATATGTAGGGGCCATCGGGGCTGGGTAATAGATGGGAGGTATATTTCCCCGGTATTTGGACTATGGTCACTTTAAAACCCTGTGTGGTCCTAGGAAGGGAGTCCGGATTTTAGCAGCAAGCAGTTGCTGCTTGTTTTTTTTCTTCTCAGGGCCGGACTCCTGGGATGGGAGGGAAGGAAGGGCGGGCCTTCCCATCCCACCTAGGTACACACCTGGTTGTCAGTGAGGCTGAGAGTCTCACTAATTATGGTATTGATGAGATGCAAATTTATGCTTAAGAAGCAGCCTCAGAGGCAGTCTGAGGAGAGGTGTTGAAGGAGTAGCAAGTATGCTATGGAAGCTCCTGACAAGGAATATGGGAGTATTTGATGGAAGCCAAACCATACCCTGTCTGTTGTTTGTATGGTGTTGGCCTGATGAAAACTGAACTTTGTTTGATCCTGCTGGACTGTATATTACCAAGCTGAAGTAAGCTGAACTGTTATTTTCCAGTTATTACTGCTGCATTGAAGCTGTTTTCTTCTACTGCACAATAAACGGACTTTGTTTTATACATCTGTGTACTGCGTGCTGGCTGCGACCCCCTCTAAACTTCACAATATATATATATATATATATATATATATATATATATATATATATATATATATATACATACAGTATATATACATACATACACACGCACACACTCACGTATATACACACACACACGGGCGACTGCAGCGGTGTGGGGAGGGCGGGGCGGTGCTGAGAGATAGTTGTGCTGGATCAAATATGTATTATTCAGCTATTACACTTTCCTTCCCCACTTTTAGGAAACAAAAAGTGCGTCTTATGGCAATGTATGCATGCAACAATAGCCTTCCCCAAACTCCACATGACAAATATATAAATGCAAAGGGCAACACACAACAGGAAAAAAGAGTAACAGGGGTTCTTGGACACGCTTTACAGCATTAGTACAAGTGCCTAAAGAGAAACTCCGGCCAAGAATTGAACTTTATTCCAATCCGAAGCTTATACCCCTTTTACATGAGAAATCTATTCCTTTTCACAAACAGACCATCAGGGGGCGGTGTATAGCTGATATTGTGGTGAAACCCCTCCCACAAACAAATTCTGAGTACGTAATCTTGGCAGTTTCCTGTCTGTGAACCTTGCTGCATAGTGGGAAATAGCTGTTTACAGCTGTTTCCAACGGCCAAAAAAACATGCAGCAGCTACATCACCTGTTCACAGGAAAATGTCACCATGTAATAAATCTCAGAATGTAAATCAGGGATTTAAAAGATTTTACAATGGGCAAACACTGACTAAATCATTTATACATAATTATTGTAAAAATGAAGCACTTTTTATTACATTATTTTCACTGGAGTTCCTCTTTAAGCTAGCAACTGCACCAAAATGTCCCCAGTATGGCGAGTCCTACTCTAACCATGCAAAAAAATGCTAGTTCTCTATGTTTTTCTTATGGGTACATTGACAAAAGCCCAAGAGTCAAATAAATGGGAGTGAAAATGAAATTAAAAACACTTCACCTTCCAAATGGCTACTGCCTGAACTCTCTGGATATATGCAATCTACTTAATTTTATGCTATGACTGTGCTAGAGGTGGGTGGGGTCATGCAGGCTCATACGGGATAATATTGAATAATGCAGAGATTGCATAAAAGTTGTTTTGGTTGCTTACCACCTGCATTATCTATATATATAATAAGCTAAGTGCCTCAACCTTCAAGCAAGAAGAAGAAGTAGCGCCCTGCCCCCAGGGCTGGTCCAAGCAAGAAGAAGGGGCTGGTCCAAGCAAGAAGAAGAAGTAGCGCCCTGCCCCCAGGGGCGGTCCTACACTTCCCGCCGAGCTGGAGGGGGTAGCGGGCAGGAAGGGGGTATTGGGCACAGCGGCGGGGAGGGGGGTCGGACCCCCCCTTTCTCACCTGGGTCCCCCATCTGCGCTCCCCTTCTAGCTTAAGTTCAGCAGCAGCCACCATTATTAGTAAGAGGCAGTGGGCGGGGATGACTCACCGCTTCCGCATTCCAGTGTGCGTTCCACTGTTGTCACTTCCTGCAATGCCGTCCACTTACAATACAGTGGGCGGCATTGCAGGAAGTTGTGATGATTTGCTCAGCTGCCTGTGCAGGCAGCCAGCCTTTTGACCATTGTGTAGGTTTGCATGCTGCAGGACTCTGGAAATAAGAGCTTGTGTCAGTTTTGCAGCTTGTGCTTGCAGAGGAATTTGCATACGTTGTCATGCAAATTGCCTGGCCAAATTCATTGGAGGCGTGTACTATAAGTACTATGTCTTTCCCACAATGCTTCGCTGTTCATAAGGATTTCGTCCTATGTAACACTCCTGGTGGGGTGTCAGCCTTGCTCTCTGTTTGAACATCAGCTTAGAGTAATTCCTGAATCTGCGCTAGGCAGATTTCCCTAGTGCAGTTAGGATTGTATTACCTGTATTGCCTGTTCTGTCTTGTCTTGCCTGTTGCCATTGTCCTGTCCCTATGGTGGTCGACAGGAAATGGTTCTGATCTCTGTTCTTGGAGTATAGCTGGTGCAGCGGTTGCTACCAGCTATCTCTTCTGTTCTGTCTCCTGGGATTGCGCTAGCTACTTTTCGTTAGCGCTGGGGATCCTTCTGTTCTGTCTTCTGGGATCGCGCTAGCCACTTTTTGCTAGCGCTGGGGATCCTTCTGTTCTGCTACTCTGTACTTGGATCGCACTAGCCACTTTTCGCTAGTGCTGTGGATCCTATCTCTCGCTTGTCCCTGTTTTCGTGTGTCTGTCTTGTCTGCTGCATTGAAGCTGTTTTCTTCTACTGCACAATAAACGGACTTTGTTTTATACATCTGTGTACTGCGTGCTGGCTGCGATCCCCTCTAAACTTCACAACTGGTGCTCGGATGCGGGCAGCGCAGCACTGCAGGAAAAGAAAAAGTTCCGTTTAAAAAGTGACATTTAAAGGGCCAGTCTCCTTGTATGCATGATGGAGGAATTGCTGAAACAAATGGCCTTAGCAACTGTGCAGCTACAGCAGAGTATGGTGGCTCAGCAGGTGTGTATGGTGTCTCAACAGCAAGCCACGGAAGCCCTGCGAGAGGCCTCAGAGGCGCAAGCCAAAATCCTGCTTGAGGCGGTGCAGAAGCTGGCCCAGGGGAGAGAGACAGCAGGAGCTGCCCCTAGCAACCAGGCGATGGTGAGAGCCAGCCACTTCCTGCAGAAACTAACCCCCACCGATGATGTGGAAGCCTTTCTGAAAACGTTCGAAAGGACAGCAGAGCGGGAAGGATGGCCGAAAGACAAATGGGCTGGTATCCTTGCACCGTTCCTGACGGGAGAACCCCAGAAGGCCTACTACGATCTCAACTCTGCAGACGCCCTCGACTATGATCGACTACAGGCAGAGATCCTGGCCCGACTAGGTGTAACAACAGCGGTCCGGGCACAGAGGGTGTACAGCTGGCAATACCGGATGGAGCATCCAGCCAGATCGCAGATGTATGACCTTATCCAACTGGCGACAAAGTGGCTGCAACCAGAGGTACTTACCGGGCCTGAGATGGTGGAGCGATTCGTGCTGGATCGTTTTCTGCGTGCCTTGCCAGTGGGACTACAGCGATGGGTCAGTCATGCAGACCCCAAAAAAGCAGAGCAGCTGGTGGAGTTGGTGGAGAGATATACCGTAGTGGAAGATCTACTCTCTCCAAAGGGCCAGGCGGGCCCCATCTTACCCCGTGTTGCAAGGTTCCCTGACTCTGGAAAGGGTGCTTCACGGAACCCCGCAACCAGCATCACCAGAAATAGGGAAGTATTCCCAAAAGCTGCTCAGGGGTTGCCACCTGCTATGGCTACACCCCGGAAGGGAGGTGTGATCCAGTGTTGGAGATGTTCTGCTTGGGGCCATACCAGAGCCCAGTGTCCACTGCAGGAGGAACCCATGCAGTGTGACGTACTACGGAGGGTGTCCTTTTTTGCCCAGGAGGTATGCCTGGCAGAGTGCCAGGAGAGTTTTGTGTGTCCCGTCAGTGTGAACCAGGTACCTGCCAAAGCCTTGCTGGACTCAGGCAGTATGGTAACCATGGTGCATGCTGATCGGATTGGAACTATTGACACTGTGCTAAAGCCGCTTAAGGTGGTGTGTATTCACGGAGACACAAAGACTTATCCTGTGGTGCCAGTGTCGATTTCAACGGACTGTGGGACAATTACTCACGACGTCGGAGTGGTAAGAAACCTAATGTGCCAAGTTATATTGGGTCGAGACTTTCCACTATTTTGGGTACTGTGGGAGAATGTCAAGGGGAAGTTGTTTAAGGACTCTGATAATAACTTAGCCCCTCCTCCCCCTACCAGAGAACTTGATGTACCAAGTCTAGATACAAATGTTGCAGAAAATGTATTGCAAAATGATCATGTATTATTGCAAAAAGATGATGTCATGTTGCCAATGGATGAAAATGAGACTGACCATCCTTGTCGGGACCCTGAGCAGGTTATTGAGGGGGGGGGATGATTCCCCATTACAAGTTATGTTGGGCGAGGATGATGAGGAATCTTCCCCCCAATCTATGCTCCCTGACCTGGATGTGTCAAAAGGGTTGTTTATCACTGCGCAGATGCGGGATCCAACGTTATCCCATGCGAGAGAACAAGTATCTGTGGTAAATGGAGTTCCCCAGGAACCGGGGGCAGAGGAGAGATTCCCTCATTTTTCAGTTCATGGGGATATGTTATATCGGGTTGCCAAGGTCAGAGAAGAGGTTGTTGAGCAGCTGCTAGTGCCTCAGGAGTTTCGGAGGATGGTACTAGACTTGGCTCACAATGAAGCATTGGGAGGTCACCTGGGTGCCGAGAAAACGGAGGCGCGGATAACTGACAGGTTTTACTGGCCTGGGTTAAAGGCCGAAGTAAAGAATTACTGCGCTTCTTGCCCCACCTGTCAGTTGACCGCGCTAGTGTCCCATTTTCGAAGCCCTTTGGTGCCCTTGCTAATCATCGAGGTGCCATTCGAGCGCATTGCCATGGATATAGTGGGGCCACTGGTAAAGTCTGCCAGGGGGCACCAATATATCCTTGTCATACTCGACTATGCCACTCGCTACCCGGAAGCCTTTCCGTTAAGAAAACCCACGTCCAAAGCTATCGCCCGAGAATTGTTTAATATGTTCACTCGGACGGGTTTTCCTAAGGAAATTCTTACGGACCAAGGAACCCCGTTTATGTCTAAAGTGATGGGTGATGTGTGTAAACTGTTCCAGATTAAGCAGATGAGAACCTCTGTTTACCACCCTCAGACAGATGGGCTGGTGGAACGGTTTAATAAAACTTAAAAATGATGTTAAAAAGAGTTGTTCAAAGGGACGGAAAAGATTGGGATTGTTTATTGCCGGCAGTGATGTTTGCTGTTCGGGAGGTACCTCAAGCCTCCACAGGTTTTTCACCATTTGAACTGGTCTATGGGCGCAGACCTCGAGGGTTGCTTGACTTGGTCAAAGAAACCTGGGAAAGTGAGTCCAGTCCCCACAAAAGTGTGGTGGAACACGTTTCCCAGTTGCAAGAACGCATTGCCAAGGTGATGCCCCTGGTCAAGGAACACTTACTGGCAGCCCAAGAAGCGCAGAGTCGGGTATACAACCGCTCCGCAAAGATCAGGCAGTTCCAGGTGGGGGATAGAGTGGCAGTATTGATCCCAACCGTGGAGAGTAAATTCTTGGCCAGGTGGCACGGTCCCTTCGAGATCGTTGAAAAAGTGGGGGAAGTGAATTATAAGGTACATCAGCCAGGGAGACGGAAACCCTATCAACTGTATCCCGTCAATCTGTTAAAACCCTGGAAAGAGAGAGAGACCACGCCGGTTAGGGTAGGTGTGAGTGTTGTACCCAAAATCAGCATGGAGGATGTGAAAATAGCCCCCACTCTTTCCAAATCCCAGGTCCAACAAGTAAAAGAGTTTCTTCAGAGAAACAAGGGGATATTTTCGGATTTGCCTGGACTTACGGGTATGGTGGAGCACAACATTGTTACTGAGCCCAGGGCTAAAGTGTTTGTCAGGCCCTATCGCATCCCGGAGGCCCGCAGAAAGGCGGTGTCAGAGGAAGTGAAGCGCATGTTAGAATTGGACGTTATTGAAGAATCGCAGAGTGAATGGTCAAGCCCGATTGTGTTGGTGCGCAAGCCAAACGGAACTCTGCGATTCTGTAACGATTTCCGGAAATTAAACGAAATTTCCAAATTTGACGGTTATCCCATGCCCCGTGTGGACGAATTGATAGAAAGGTTAGGCCCAGCCCGCTACATAACCACATTAGATCTGACCAAAGGATATTGGCAAATACCCTTGGCCAAAGACGCCAGAGAGAAAACGGCATTTTCTACACCTGAGGGCCATTTTCAGTATAAAAGAATGCCGTTTGGGTTACAGACAGCCCCGGCCACATTTCAGAGAGTTATGGACAGAATGTTGCGTCCACACCAAAGATACGCGTCGGTCTATTTAGACGACATCGTAATTTTCAGTTCAGACTGGGAGTCCCACCTTCCCAAGGTGCAAGCAGTCCTGGATGCGTTAAAGAAGGCGGGTTTTACAGTGAACCCCGAGAAATGTGCCCTAGGTATGGAGGAAGCAAAGTACTTGGGGTACATTGTCGGAAGGGGGTTGGTAAAACCCCAAATTAACAAAATTGAGGCAATCCAGGAATGGCCCCGCCCCATCAGTAAGAAACAGGTTCGAGCTTTCTTAGGGATAGTGGGATACTACAGACGGTTCATTCCCAATTTTTCTACCCTAGCAGCTCCCCTAACTGACTTGACCAAGGGCCGGAAGTCAGTGATGATACAGTGGACAGCAGAGACAGAAAAAGCATTTTTGGAGCTGAAATCGGCATTATGTAGTCACCCTGTCCTGGTAGCCCCCGATTTCACTCGAGAGTTCGTAGTGCAGACAGATGCCTCAGATGTTGGGTTAGGGGCGGTCCTGTCTCAGGTGATTGATGGAGAAGAACATCCCATAGTTTTTCTCAGTCGGAAGCTGACGGCCGCTGAGAGAAACTATGCGGTAGTGGAGAGGGAATGCTTGGCCATAAAATGGGCCCTGGACTCCCTGCGCTACTATTTGTTGGGTAGAAAATTTAGGTTGATCTCTGACCATGCCCCGCTAGCATGGATGAAAAGAAACAAAGGAACGAATGCAAGAGTGTCCCGGTGGTTTCTCTCTCTCCAGGAGTTCAACTATGTGGTGGAACATAGGCCGGGTAAAGTGCACCAGAATGCTGATGCCCTTTCCCGAGTCCACTGTTTAGTGGGTCTATGTGCCTCCACCGCCTCGGCGTTGAGGCAGAGGGGGGGGATATGTAGGGGCCATCGGGGCTGGGTAATAGATGGGAGGTATATTTCCCCGGTATTTGGACTATGGTCACTTTAAAACCCTGTGTGGTCCTAGGAAGGGAGTCCGGATTTTAGCAGCAAGCAGTTGCTGCTTGTTTTTTTTCTTCTCAGGGCCGGACTCCTGGGATGGGAGGGAAGGAAGGGCGGGCCTTCCCATCCCACCTAGGTACACACCTGGTTGTCAGTGAGGCTGAGAGTCTCACTAATTATGGTATTGATGAGATGCAAATTTATGCTTAAGAAGCAGCCTCAGAGGCAGTCTGAGGAGAGGTGTTGAAGGAGTAGCAAGTATGCTATGGAAGCTCCTGACAAGGAATATGGGAGTATTTGATGGAAGCCAAACCATACCCTGTCTGTTGTTTGTATGGTGTTGGCCTGATGAAAACTGAACTTTGTTTGATCCTGCTGGACTGTATATTACCAAGCTGAAGTAAGCTGAACTGTTATTTTCCAGTTATTACTGCTGCATTGAAGCTGTTTTCTTCTACTGCACAATAAACGGACTTTGTTTTATACATCTGTGTACTGCGTGCTGGCTGCGACCCCCTCTAAACTTCACAATATATATATATATATATATATATATATATATATATATATATATATATATATATATATATATATATATATATATATATATATACATACAGTATATATACATACATACACACGCACACACTCACGTATATACACACACACACGGGCGACTGCAGCG
This sequence comes from Hyperolius riggenbachi, assembly GCF_040937935.1. Taxonomy (NCBI): domain Eukaryota; kingdom Metazoa; phylum Chordata; class Amphibia; order Anura; family Hyperoliidae; genus Hyperolius; species Hyperolius riggenbachi. The sequence continues at coordinate 368,172,498 of NC_090647.1, read as the reverse complement.
GTGTGGGGAGGGCGGGGCGGTGCTGAGAGATAGTTGTGCTGGATCAAATATGTATTATTCAGCTATTACACTTTCCTTCCCCACTTTTAGGAAACAAAAAGTGCGTCTTATGGCAATGTATGCATGCAACAATAGCCTTCCCCAAACTCCACATGACAAATATATAAATGCAAAGGGCAACACACAACAGGAAAAAAGAGTAACAGGGGTTCTTGGACACGCTTTACAGCATTAGTACAAGTGCCTAAAGAGAAACTCCGGCCAAGAATTGAACTTTATTCCAATCCGAAGCTTATACCCCTTTTACATGAGAAATCTATTCCTTTTCACAAACAGACCATCAGGGGGCGGTGTATAGCTGATATTGTGGTGAAACCCCTCCCACAAACAAATTCTGAGTACGTAATCTTGGCAGTTTCCTGTCTGTGAACCTTGCTGCATAGTGGGAAATAGCTGTTTACAGCTGTTTCCAACGGCCAAAAAAACATGCAGCAGCTACATCACCTGTTCACAGGAAAATGTCACCATGTAATAAATCTCAGAATGTAAATCAGGGATTTAAAAGATTTTACAATGGGCAAACACTGACTAAATCATTTATACATAATTATTGTAAAAATGAAGCACTTTTTATTACATTATTTTCACTGGAGTTCCTCTTTAAGCTAGCAACTGCACCAAAATGTCCCCAGTATGGCGAGTCCTACTCTAACCATGCAAAAAAATGCTAGTTCTCTATGTTTTTCTTATGGGTACATTGACAAAAGCCCAAGAGTCAAATAAATGGGAGTGAAAATGAAATTAAAAACACTTCACCTTCCAAATGGCTACTGCCTGAACTCTCTGGATATATGCAATCTACTTAATTTTATGCTATGACTGTGCTAGAGGTGGGTGGGGTCATGCAGGCTCATACGGGATAATATTGAATAATGCAGAGATTGCATAAAAGTTGTTTTGGTTGCTTACCACCTGCATTATCTATATATATAATAAGCTAAGTGCCTCAACCTTCAAGCAAGAAGAAGAAGTAGCGCCCTGCCCCCAGGGCTGGTCCAAGCAAGAAGAAGGGGCTGGTCCAAGCAAGAAGAAGAAGTAGCGCCCTGCCCCCAGGGGCGGTCCTACACTTCCCGCCGAGCTGGAGGGGGTAGCGGGCAGGAAGGGGGTATTGGGCACAGCGGCGGGGAGGGGGGTCGGACCCCCCCTTTCTCACCTGGGTCCCCCATCTGCGCTCCCCTTCTAGCTTAAGTTCAGCAGCAGCCACCACTATTAGTAAGAGGCAGTGGGCGGGGATGACTCACCGCTTCCGCATTCCAGTGTGCGTTCCACTGTTGTCACTTCCTGCAATGCCGTCCACTTACAATACAGTGGGCGGCATTGCAGGAAGTTGTGATGATTTGCTCAGCTGCCTGTGCAGGCAGCCAGCCTTTTGACCATTGTGTAGGTTTGCATGCTGCAGGACTCTGGAAATAAGAGCTTGTGTCAGTTTTGCAGCTTGTGCTTGCAGAGGAATTTGCATACGTTGTCATGCAAATTGCCTGGCCAAATTCATTGGAGGCGTGTACTATAAGTACTATGTCTTTCCCCCAATGCTTCGCTGTTCATAAGGATTTCGTCCTATGTAACACTCCTGGTGGGGTGTCAGCCTTGCTCTCTGTTTGAACATCAGCTTAGAGTAATTCCTGAATCTGCGCTAGGCAGATTTCCCTAGTGCAGTTAGGATTGTATTACCTGTATTGCCTGTTCTGTCTTGTCTTGCCTGTTGCCATTGTCCTGTCCCTATGGTGGTCGACAGGAAATGGTTCTGATCTCTGTTCTTGGAGTATAGCTGGTGCAGCGGTTGCTACCAGCTATCTCTTCTGTTCTGTCTCCTGAATTGCGCTAGCTACTTTTCGTTAGCGCTGGGGATCCTTCTGTTCTGTCTTCTGGGATCGCGCTAGCCACTTTTTGCTAGCGCTGGGGATCCTTCTGTTCTGCTACTCTGTACTTGGATCGCACTAGCCACTTTTCGCTAGTGCTGTGGATCCTATCTCTCGCTTGTCCCTGTTTTCGTGTGTCTGTCTTGTCTGCTACGCTTGCTGGAGGCTCGGTGAGGTAACCGTTAAGCAAGTGCTCGCGTCCTCTGTTTCATGTTTGTCTGTTAATGGTTAGTTAGGCGTGCTTGTCTCTATTGTGCTTATCACGTGGAGACCGCGCATAACCGCGTGCACTGTTGCGAATGAGTGCGGTGTTCGCTGTTAGCTAGCGTTTGTTATTTTCCGTATCTTCTCATTGTATTATTTGCTGTGCCTTTGCTACCCTTTTATTCTATACTGATCTGCCTTGTGTCACGTCTGGCGATTGCACCTCTCGCAATCGCGTTCCTATTTCATATCTGCTGTTGTGTGTGCGCGGTCGCGGGGTGGCGACTAGATTGGCGCACACACATACAACCTGTCCCTTTGCTCATTCTCATTCGCAATCGGCTCTCTTGCGATTGCGTTCTGCGTTTCGTACAATTCCTGTCTGGCATTTGTGGAGGTACAGAGGATTGGTTCCTCTGCACTCCCCAGCGCCATCTGCCGACAGGAATTTCCCTCTACAGGTGCGTAGCACCTTTTGCTGGGTGCCCGCAATTACACGCTTGTGGAGGATTTCCGCCGTGTCAGCGCACGCGTTGTGCGCTGATCACGGAGAAAGTTCCACAATCGTTACAGAAGTGATGACAGTGGAACACACGCTGGAACGCGGAAGAGGTGAGTCATCCCCACCCGCTGCCTCTTACTAACAGCGGAGGCAGCTGCTGCAGAGCTTAAACTGGAAGGGGGACCCAGGTGAGGGAGACCCCAGTGTAGACGGAATTTCTGATTTGTACGATTTTGTCGAGTTTGGGTCCTGTGTCTTTAAGAGCTTTAAAAGGCTAAATTCAGAGACCAAGGCGGAATTTCTTTCTGAATGTGTGAGGTTTTGTCTGAATCCCACCTTTCAGATTTCTGATCCGTCCACGTCGGCTCTTCTGTTTGCCTATGTGCTCTTAAAAGACGATTTGTTCACCTGGGCATATAATCTGTTAAAAATCAATTCTTGGAATGGTAATCTGTATCAGTTGCTTGCAGTGATATTCTCTCACTGGTTTAAACTGCCTGGCTTACCACCTGCTCTGATTGAGTGTGTAGCTGCTGATAAGTCAGCTGATCTTTCCCTTCCATGCAAAACTTTTCAGTATGACAATCAGTTCAATGTGTCTGTTGCCACTTCAGGTTTTAAACAGCAGACATGCAAAGTGGCGAAAAAGAGAAAAACTAAAAAACGCAAGCATCGGAATAAAACACTTCCTATTGATGTTAGTAATGATGTTGTTCCGTCTCCGGCTTTTTTGCCCCAATCCAAAGCTTATGTGGATCCTGCTATAGGTAGGATCACACACTACATTAAAGCAGTTAAAAGATCTGTTCTTGTTCCTGAACTCCAACCCTATGGAGATTATCTGGATACTGGCCTGTTTGAACCCCCATTTGCTTCCTGGGATGTTGGGGCCTTGCTGGAGGAATTCGATTTTGATTGGAAAGCCTTTTGCGATTTTTACATCGCAAAAAGCGAAGATGTCTTGAATGCTTGTCTTGACTCTATGTACCTTCTGATTGATTCCGATGAATGTGACAAGGATGATGTGGATCTGGTGATCTATGTATGGCAAACGATTTTGGATGAGTTGCACACACACCAACCAATTGATTCCAATAAAGAGACATCGTTGTCGGATGATTGTTCCTGCCTTTCTGGGGTAAAGCATGTGAGTCTTGACTTTGTGCAATCTGAAATGAATGAGTGTGCCGCTGTGGTTGATTCCTGTGCGAATCCTGAAGGATTCGCTCCTGACAGTGTGCAGTTTGAATCTGTGCGATCTGATGCCTGTTTCTCGGATGTTCCTGCAGATTGTGATCGGCATGAGTCTGCCGGTTTCCTCAAGGATGTGTGGGATCCTTTCTCATTTAGAAACAGATCTTTGAGATCTTCCGTCTGTGACCCTGCTATGGGGAAAAGCTCTCGACTATGCAGCGTCAAAAGTAAATTTAATATGCCTAATAAAGTTTGTCCTGTTGATGTCACTATTTCTTCTGCAGATGAGTCTCTGTCTCACCCTGTTCACACCTGTAAGGGCCCGTTGCCTGGGGACAGTTGCTCCAGCGTTTCGGTCCTAGATGCCTTGCAGTCTGCTCCGCAGATTGAGGAGGTTTGCGCTATAGAAGCGTCAGTTTCACAACCTAAAGTGAATTTTGATTCGCAGGTTTTGCGTTCTGTTTCCTCGGATTCGACATTGTTAGCCGAATCTAAGAGTGAGACAGCGCTTCGGTTTTGCGAATCTGATGCTGAACCCTCTTTGCCTTATTCAGAGACGCTTTCTCTGAACCTGCCCTGTACCATGAATAACAATATGATGTCCAATCACACTGACATTTGTGAGTCCCTTTCTTGCTCTGAGGGAAGTTTTGACTCTCCACCCTGTACTCTGGATGAGTCAACATTGCCTTGTACAATATCTCCTGCCCTGCTCCTAGAGGCTCGTCTAGGTATTGCTGCTATTTTTACTTGTTTTTCTGCAGTTTTGGAGTTACAAGCTAGTTTGACTGCCACACAGAATTCTGGGTACAGTGAGAATGAAGTTAGGGAGTCAGTGTGTGTTCCAGTAAACATACCTGTACATTCCCCTCATGATGATGAGATCCAGTCTCAGGTTATGGTGGAACCATTCCTGGGACATCTGCCCTGTCCACAAAATAAAGTTCCAGTTTTGCCCTGTAACATGGATAGTTCAGAATCCTTCCTAGAAAACTTGAAAAACGATGTTCCTGAGGTCTTGTTTGATGTTCTGGAGGTCTCCGAGTTCCTCCCAAAGGGTGCAGAACTTGTAGGAGATGTCTCCTGTCCCCCAAGTCCTTCTGAGGTGTTGCCCTCTTCCGTAGGCATTGCTGCCTTGCTGGCTACCTTTTCAGCTCTGGTGGAGCTTCAGTCATAGTAGTAGTCAGTGTAGTCAATGATGATATTGCAGTCACAGAAATTTCCGAATTTGAATCCGAGTCTTCTTTTGAAAGTCCAGTGCTTGAGACCATTGCTCGTGATGATTCTCTGCCCAGTCCTGGTTTTGGTTTCCTCGTGCCAGGCTCTGAGGTTGGCAGTTCCCCGACATGTCCTGAGGTTTCTCCTGTGCTGGTGTACCCCAGTGTGCTCTGTGACCCAGAAAGCCCAAGTGTGCCTCGGTTACCAGCGTACTCAGATGCTTCCTCGGTGGAGACATGCTCTGATTTAGCCTGCCTGCTTGCATGCCCAGAAGTGGTCCCTGAAAGTCTTGATCTTGATGGGTGTCCTCGTAATTCTGAATCTGGAATTGTCATTGGTTCCATGGGGGTTCTTGGTAATTCTCCATGTGAGCCTGGTGATTGTTCTGCCCTCTTGGGATCTCTGTGGAGCTTCAAAAGGTTCTGGGAGATTCCGGGAGAAATTTTGCTTGGTCCCCTGGATAAGATCAACGGTGGCTTTTGTGTTGTAAGGGACACTTCGAACAGGTATTTTGGCAGGTTTGGTATTTTCAGACGCTCCTTGGAAGGTGGTGGGTATTGTCTGGAGGGTGTCGATGGCTTCTTCTCTGGCAGTCATAGTCCTGATGGGTGTTATACTGAGACTGGTAGTACTGATGGGCATGTTTCGGTGGCTTCTGTTTCCGATGAGGTCGGTTTCGGGTGGACTGACTCTGGAATTGGACCTTGTCGGGCTACCCCGACCTTCATGAGTCTTCAGTTTGAGTCTGTTGCTAATAGCAGTTTTGAGGGTCGTCTGGAATTCGACCCTGGAGGGGGGGGTACTGTGATGATTTGCTCAGCTGCCTGTGCAGGCAGCCAGCCTTTTGACCATTGTGTAGGTTTGCATGCTGCAGGACTCTGGAAAGAAGAGCTTCTGTCAGTTTTGCAGCTTGTGCTTGCAGAGGAATTTGCATACGTTGTCATGCAAATTGCCTGGCCACATTCATTGGAGGCGTGTACTATAAGTACTATGTCTTTCCCACAATGCTTCGCTGTTCATAAGGATTTCGTCCTATGTAACACTCCTGGTGGGGTGTCAGCCTTGCTCTCTGTTTGAACATCAGCTTAGAGTAATTCCTGAATCTGCGCTAGGCAGATTTCCCTAGTGCAGTTAGGATTGTATTACCTGTATTGCCTGTTCTGTCTTGTCTTGCCTGTTGCCATTGTCCTGTCCCTATGGTGGTCGACAGGAAATGGTTCTAATCTCTGTTCTTGGAGTATAGCTGGTGCAGCGGTTGCTACCAGCTATCTCTTCTGTTCTGTCTCCTGGGATCGCACTAGCTACTTTTCGCTAGCGCTGGGGATCCTTCTGTTCTGTCTCCTGGGATTGCGCTAGCTACTTTTTGCTAGCGCTGGGGATCCTTCTGTTCTGCTACTCTGTGCTTGGATCGCGCTAGCCACTTTTCGCTAGTGCTGTGGATCCTATCTCTCGCTTGTCCCTGTTTTCGTGTGTCTGTCTTGTCTGCTACGCTTGCTGGAGGCTCGGTGAGGTAACCGTTCAGCAAGCGTTCGCGTCCTCTGTTTCATGTTTGTCTGTTAATGGTTAGTTAGGCGTGCTTGTCTCTATTGTGCTTATCACGTGGAGACCACGCATAACCGCGTGCACTGTTGCGAATGAGTGCGGTGTTCGTGGTTAGCTAGCGTTTGTTATTTTCCGTATCTTCTCATTGTATTATTTGCTGTGCTTTTGCTACCCTCGTATTCTATTCTGATCTGCCTTGTGTCACGTCTGGCGATTGCACCTCTCGCAATCGCGTTCCTATTTCATATCTGCAGTTGTGTGTGCGCGGTCGCGGGGTGGCGACTAGATTGGCGCACACACATACAACCTGTCCCTTTGCTCATTCTCATTCGCAATCGCCTCTCTTGCGATTGTGTTCTGCGTTTCGTACAATTCCTGTCTGTCATTTGTGGAGGTACAGAGGATTGGTTCCTCTGCACTCCCCAGCGCCATCTGCCGACAGGAATTTCCCTCTACAGGTGCGTAGCACCTTTTGCTGGGTGCCCGCAATTACACGCTTGTGGAGGATTTCCGCCGTGTCAGCGCACGCGTTGTGTGCTGATCACGGAGAAAGTTCCACAATCGTTACAGAAGTGATGACAGTGGAACACACGCTGGAACGCGGAAGAGGTGAGTCATCCCCGCCCGCTGCCTCTTACTAATAGTGGAGGCAGCTGCTGCAGAGCTTAAACTGGAAGGGGGACCCAGGTGAGGGAGGGGGGGTCCTACCCCCCTCCCCGCCGCTGTGCCCAATTCCCCCTTCCTGCCCGCTACCCTCTTATGCGGCGTATGCTACACCACGGGTCTGCTAGTTTATTATAAAACTGATAATCAAAGACTTTCCTCTTTGATTAAGAAAGCAGTGAATTGATAATTTTCAGGTGTTCTGGAGCAGTTGTCTTCAGCCTGTTAAAAATCATCTGTCTGACAATGGTAGACATTCAGGACTATACATTTTGGTTTTCATTTGGTTTCTCATTTCTCAAAGCTGGAAAGAAGATTCAACAAATCCAGTCAAGATCGATAATTCTGCAGAAATCGGAATTTTCCATTTCTGACGGTCTGATTTCTGTGGAAAGGGCTTTTTGTCATTTTTGGTTTTTAAAGCTAGGTAATTTTTTTTAAAGTTTTTTTTCTTTCAAGGAATCTGCTAGAATTCAAAGATGTACGCTATTATGAACCCAACCACAGTATACTTCCGAATTCTCTGATTGGCCTAATACTTGCGAGTCTTGAGATTGGCCTAAACTTTCTGTAGTTTTCCGATTTTCTGCAGTACAATACTGATTGTCTTATTAGCCTAATACTGCAGAGTCTTGTTATTGGCCTAAAATTCCTGAGTCTCTGTAATTAGAGATGGCCTGAATAGTTCACCGGCGAACAGTATTCTGTGAAGGGATTGCGTATTCGCGCTGCTATGCTGATGCTGATGCTGCTATTTGACCCGCCCCTATACAACATCATAGGGCTAAACTTTTACCCCTTACAGCACAGTCAGCAGGCACATGGCAGCCAAACGGCCTGCACTTCCTCATGGACCCACTCCCTTATAAAACCGCTGCAGTGCCTGCCACGTTCCAGTCTGTGTTTGGCTGAAATAGCTAGAGGAAGAGAGAGACATTGCTGGAGGTAGGGAAAGCGGTAGTTAGGCTTGTTTATCTTGATACTCACTGGCAGATAGCAGCTTAATCATCCCAAACAGCCCGTCTGAGAGTTACTTCATCCTTCTGTTTTTGTTTTTGTTTTTTTTGTTTAGTGTATGCAACACTCCACAGCCCACATGCACCCACCATTGTGCCCAGTGCCTACTACAAGCACAATAGTGCTCCAGGGCCTGTGTTATTATCACTGTATTGTGTTTGAACTACTGTGTTGTAGCATTCTCAGTGTCTGTGTATTAGTGCACAGACAGCACACTAGCACAGAGCCACACACACGTGCCCACTTACTCTGATATGGAATTGTGTGCCATATAAAATCAATTTTTTTCCACAACTGCTGCAGGGCCTCTGTTATTATCACTAAATTGTGTTTGAAGTTATGGTGCATATTCTCAGTGTCTGTGTGTTAGTGTGCAGACAGCACACTGGCACAGAGACTCTGATATCAAATTGTGTGCCATATAAAACCACTTTTTTTTCCACAACTGCTGTAGGGCCTCTGTTATTATCACTAAATTGTGTTTGAAGTTTTGGTGCGATATTCTCCGTGTCTGTGTGTTAGTGTACAGACAGCACACTGGCACAGAGACGCACACATGCCCACTTACTCTGATATCAAATTGTGTGCCATATAAAACCACCTTTTTTTCCACAACTGCTGCAGGGCCTTTGTTATTATCACTAAATTGTGTTTGAAGTTTTGATGCATACTCTCCGTGTCTGTGTGTTAGTGTACAGACAGCACACTGGCAAAGAGATGCACACGTGCCCACTTACAGTGATATCGAATTGTGTGCCACATGAAAAAAGCACAAACACAGTTTTTCCACTAGTGCGCCAGGGCCTCTGTTATTATCACTGTATTGTGGTTGAACTGTTGCGTATCTCGGTGTGTGACACTACACAGTCCACTGACAACCAGAGCCATTTACACTAGTGCTATTGTTGCTGACATAATCAGTTGCAGGCACCTCCACTGCATTACTTTTCACTTGTTGCAGGCACAATACCCCAAATAAAAACAAAAAGCCAGGCAGAGGACGGCCACCATGCATGTGTCCTCGAGGTCATGCTGCTGTGATTTCCTGCAGCCCTGGAAGAATGCACAGTGTTCATCGGGCACTTACCCTCAACCCCCAAAATTCTGAGGACATGGTTGACTGGCTTACACAGTGCACCGCATCCTCTACTGCTTCCACACAGAACTTTCTTGATGCACTGTCCTCCTCCTGCTCTGCTAGTCTGCTTCTGGTACCCCACAAAAACTTAACACCACCACTAGCAACACAGCGGCTCCACTTCATGTGTCAGAGGAGCTATTGACATATGATGCATTTAGTGATACATTTTGGGTCATCCATCCAACACGCTCTTCAATGCCTGCTGTCACCACCCGAATGCCAACATTACAAAGCTAACCAGTGTGGCATTTTTTTTTGCTTGTGTGCCTCTGATACCAGCAATGCCATCTGCAACCTCTGCCAAAAGAAACTGAGTCGTAGGAAGCCCAACACCCAACTAGGGACAACTGTTTTGTGAAGGCACCTGATCGCAAAACACAAACACCAATAGCATGCACACATTTAAAAAAAAAGCAGCACACAAATATAATAACGTTATAAATAATTTTTGATAAATTTGACAAAGATGCTTTAAGAAAAACAAAAGAAAAAGATTGTACAGTGAGCCAGTCTGCTTGCTACCATCATAAAGTTCCATAATTAACTTCCCAGCCTCTGGTACATGTGACATCATGAAGCGGCGCCACGCTGGTCCATTTACTTGAGCATAACGCACTCATTTAATTATTTTTTTTGTAATTGACATTCACATTTTTTTTTCAAAAAAAACAAATACTTTTTTTTTTTTTTATATAAATAACAACGCTCAAGTTGGTCTGTTCAGTTGAGTGCACATGCAGCACTGGCACAGCTAAGGGCCTTAGAGACCTATTACTGCCCAATCTCGCATGGCTGCATGGTTGCAAAACTAGTTAGCATGGTGGAGCTCCAGGACTTCTGTTATCACTGTATTGTGTTTGCACTATTGCACAGCCCTGTGTCTGTGCGATACTCTACAGACAGAACACTGTCACTGAGGGGCTGGGGGGAGAAGGAGACCTTTTGTGACCTCAGTGAGGAAGAGGAGCTGACTATCTTGGGCTCCATCCTTGTTCAAATGGGGCCTTTCATGCTGTCTTGGCTGTTGAGGGAGGAACCCCAATATAAAAATGGGTAAAGAAGAACGACATTGTAAGGATTCCTCCTGTGGCGTGTGCTGTCCATTGCGGTGGAGCCGCAAATGGACATTTCTGGCTTGTCAGCCTGCATTCGGTTGGGCATTCGCAATGAGTCACATTGTCATTTGCAATTGATCTGCAGTTCTGGGCAGCTCAGAATACTGTCATCATTCCACCAATGGCTTACTACAGCTGAACTGCAGCCAGATAGCCCTGGATTTCCTGCATGCATGTTGTTACATAGTACTGCATGCATTTGTTATCATAGTCTTTCAGCTAGCAAATGGTAATCAAGCCAGCTCAGGATTGAATGATTACCATTCAGCTGTGTGGAGATTTGCATGCTTGTATCCATTGGCTGATGCCAGCAGAAAAGTCTGCCTCCCCTTTTAGACCTCGCCCGTCATAGTTTCAGCTCTGTCTAAGCTGTTACTGGGTCCTTTGATACTGTGAAATATATTCCTCATCTTGTTACTTTCTAGTTCAGTTATCTTGTGGAGCTACGATTATATATTTCCCACGGGGACATATATATGTACTCCTTCTAGTGGAGAGAATTTGTATTGTTTGTATTGCCTAGTTAGTTCGCTGTATTGCTCCAGTCCAGATCTAGCTAGTCTCCTTGCTTATGTTATATATTGGTTTATCGCCAATATACACATATTCTAGTCAGCATTTGATATTTTCCTTGTATTCATGTTAAGGTGATATATCAGTGCCGCTGATATATACGTACTCGAACTGTTGATATCCTGTGTTCAGCTAGTCAGTTTTTAGCATGTTTCGGTAGGTTGCGCTTAGCGTGATCACCCGTGCTTAGCTAGCATAAGCCTGTCCTTGTGAGGTAGCCATTGCTGTGGTTGCTATTGGTTACCTCACTCTTGTCTTTGTCAATGCTTGCTGTCACTGAGGCAGTGACTAGATTAGCAAGCATTAATTCTGTCAGCCTCTGTCCTCCTAGTTCTGTCCTTGCAATTGGCTACCTCACTCCAGTCTGTCTTGTATCTGTCTGAATGTTTGCTATCGCAAGAGCAGCGCAACATCGCATTGCGCTGCCATTGCGTCTTATCAGAAGCCCAGAGCTGCAGTTGCTCTGGGCAGCCTGTGTAGCCTCTTCCGTTATCCAGCTCTTAGCCTTGTTGTTCTGGGTGGTCAGAAAGTATTACAGACATGTGCTGGGTGGCAATGCTACTGGTCCCTCGCTATAAGCACAAAGTGGTGGAACTGTTAATGGAGGTCTCACCACTTTCGAACCCTTAGCTCCTCTTGATGTTTGTATGTTCCTCTGAGCAAGCATACTGTGATGTCCAAGCCCAGTTGAGTGAGATACTCCCACTCAACACATTAACAGATGTTTAGTTTATTTTGTATTGTTATACCCCCCAAAATAAATAAATAAATACAATCTAAAATAAAAATTATTTCAAGCTAAATCAGTTTTGGAAGAGATCTAAAAGCATGATCCCTGGGCATAACAATAAAAACAAAAGGGAAGGCTATTCAAAGCAAGGTAATTGGGTGGGTGAAGGACAAAAAATGATGCCAGTTGTGTCCAACACTTAAAGAAGAGCTTATCACACAGCTGAAAGGAAGGCTCATGGTGAAGGAACTGCCAGGACAGGAAAGCCATCTTGTGGTCATATTTGCAGGGTGCTGGCACTCTGATGGTTCCAGGCCAGTTCCAGTACATGTGGCACAATTTGAAAGTCGACCTTTGTAGATGGTCAGGGCTGAGGTTTGCAGTGTTCAACACACATATATACCTTGCCTGACATGGTGGGAGAGCAGGAAGAAATCCACCTAGTCGTGGTTGGTGACAGTGTGGTCCACCACAGTACCAGAAGCAGGAGTGACAAATGCTCCGGACGCGGAGCAGTACAGATTGGTGCTGACCCGTTTCTGCACTACGATGACAATCATGCGATGGGAATCATTTTCAAAAGTACCAAAGCAGGTCTGTAACTGCGGGATCACATAATTCTCAACTGTGCTGAGCTGTCCATCTGACACTCCAGGTCGGTACACCACAATCTTCTCTAGCAGTGCATGATTTACCTCGTAGTATTTCTGGTGAGCGGCCACAATGCACAGCTTCAAGCCACCCATAATCTCCTGATGTGGAAGCTGAAAGACTACACGGGAGTAGCAGCGGGTAAATCAATAATTTATGCTGGCCACAAAACCTGTCACTGAACGGGAACTCCGACCGGCATCATGGTAGATCCATTCCTATCACCATCAGATTTTTCAGGGAAAAGTCCACTCCCCACAGCTTTTCTTCAAGCTTGCAATTTATCTGCATCAAAATTTTCTGTGCAATGCTTCTTAGTTTTTAGGTTTGGATTTGGATTGGATTAGAGATTGTTTTTACATTCACAACTTGAGAAGGCACAGGTGTTTGTACATAGCACAACTTCTTTATGGCACAATACAGATCAGCGCTTGTCGGCAGGTATTAGCTCTGGAATTACCACAGTTATCAAAGTAACATTTTTAGGGAAAAACTATTGTAGAATTGTATATTATAAGAAGGTTTTTATTTTGTTTTTTTTTTTTTCAATTTTCAAAATATCAAAAACACAAATATTTTATATAATCAAGTATTGTAATGATCTGGGGGCGATTTCAACAGTCAGCACACAGCAAGTGCGCTGAAGCAGATGGAAATCCCCACAATCACAAAAGCAGAGTACCCAGTATATATTTGTAGAGGAGAATTCCAACCAGCAGGTGGAGCTGTGGAGTACAGAGGAATAAGTCCTCTGTACAGCCACAGATGTCAGATTGAAATTGCACGATTAAGCAACACTGGACAATATAAACAAAGTAGCAACTCAGAAGAAAGCAAGAACAGAGACAGAGTATATAAATGTCTACCAATCTAGTCGCCACCCAGCGACGGTAGACATATCACATCAGAACAAACCAGAAAGAAAAAGCGAATCGCAAGAGAGGCGATTGCTATCAGCAACACAAGACTGAGCAAAGACAGAGCATGAGTTGAGTAAAGGAATACACAGCAAATAAGTACAAATAAGTACAAACTGGATGCCAAGGAAAATAATAAATGAAGTAACTAAACGCGGTCAACGCACGTTATGCGCAACAGTGACAAGCGCGTTAATAGTACAGTCACCGCACGTTAAGCGCAACAGTGACAAAAACGTACCAACCCTGACTAACAAATGAACACGGAGAACAAAGACAAACAGATAGCGGGAACGCTTGCTAATCGGTTGCCTAATACCAGACAACAGCAAGCGTTCGTTCCAGACAAAACAGACTGAAGGAGTAACCAGTAGCAACCGCTGCCAAGGTGTACTCCAAGATACAGACAAGAGGGGAATGCTTGCTAATCGGTTGCCTAACACCAGACAACAGCAAGCGTTCATTCCAGACAAGACAGACTGAAGGAGTAACCAATAGCAACCGCTGCCAAGGATATACTCCAAGACTCAGACAAGGGAGATCCACCGCCTCTAACGCTAGGGCGAATGCAATCTAGGAACAGGACTGAACGATTCACTATCAGCCACCGCTGGAGATAGTACAATCGCAAGGACAAGACAAGACAAGAATAGGCAGTACAAATTATACACAAACCTGACTGCACTAATAGGAGTGCAAAATGCACTCCCCAAGTATTAACTACACTAGAATATACGCAACAAGATACAAAGATGCTGAGGCTCTAAGGTTAGTCTCACTAGACAGAAACTATGAAGAGCAAGGAATTCTGGGAGGAAGTTGTAATAAATCACCTTTTGCTCTGGCACCAGCAAACTCATTAGCAAGAGTTTGCAAACCTGACTCCTCACACAGCAAGCAGGAGATAGACTTTTCTCAGGCTTCTTCAATGTTTACGGAGTTTATTCAGAAAACAAATATACAGATAGATACAGTTCATCATATCCTAGCAAGCAAAGCAGATCTTCATGTTTCTTGGCATTACAGCTCTTGCTTAACTCCCTGCGGAAGTTAGTCAGGTATTCTTATATCTACTCTATGTTACACTAGACTACCTATGTACAGCATACATCATATCAGATTACAGAAAGGAATGAACATACTTAGAGGTCCCAGTCAGTATTGAAGCATAGCAGGAATCAGAGAGACCCCTTTGTCAGCTCGTCCGGCTATTAATACCGACTAGGAAAGAGTTAAATGTGATCTCATCTTCGCCACGACTATTGGCTGAGCCCCCTCGTGGTGTCATAATACACACCTCCTCGATTAATATTCAATAAGGCTTCTGCCCCACTTACTAGAAATTTGGTTGTTTAGTAAATATGGCTGATGTTTACTGTTCTAGTGGTGTACATGCACAGGTCAGGGAGACCTGTGGCCTTGTCCATAGAACAGCTTCTTGGTATGTTCTGGTTCTGTCAGTGCAGGTCTGCTCCCCAAGCCTTTTTGACTAACTCAGTCCAAATAACTGAGGCCTACTTAAATTATAACAATCCCCTCTAAAAAGGCTTGACCTGCAGATCCCAGCTTCTGAACCCACCAGTACCTAGTTTCTTTTCTTTATGTTTCACTTTTTGATGTTCGTGCTCACACAACTTCTCTGCTCTAGGCGGTTATCCCTGGAAGAGAGAGAGCAAGACCTCTTGGTCTTCCTGTAACCAGGCTCTCTGGGGAGGCCCTACTTCTAAGTCCCTCTATACCACATGTTCAGCATTTGCGTCACTTGCGTATCACTCACAAACTTGCATGACCACAGAAAAGTGAACCTCGTTTGTTTGTTACACAATGGAGCAGTGCCAGGTGCCTTCTAAAAGAGCGCCTTTATACAATCAGCTCCATCACCGGTACTACTAAACCTATACCCGTAACCCTGTGTATCCCTTAATTTGGAAATATTGGTTCATGAGATTGTTTATGAGGCACCAATCTCTTGACCAGGTTAATTTGTTTTGCGTACTTTTAACACACAACCTCACCTGGATAATGATGCCTAAAGCTGTCATCCCCATCCAGACGACCAGTGGGTGTAGGAAGAACTTGTGAACTGCAGAGGCCCAGTCCGAGTGTCCCTGAAACATCGCCGGAAACCTTTTCCACCAGGTCAGACTGGAACTCACCTGCTTATTTTTGTGTTCTACCTCGTTAAGATCACCTGGATCATGGTGAAATCTTACCTCTACCTTAGTGTACTGTTTGTTTAACCTTTGTAACAAAATGTGGTCGTCTTGGGTCAAAACCTGTTCCCCTTTGTCCCATGTCGTGTTATCTTTCAGGATGGGAACTTCACGTGAAACTTTGAACTTTAGAGTTCTCTTAACAATTTGAGAAATAACGTCATCAAACTTGGATGACTCGATCCATACGGTATCTCTGCTCACACAATATGTTCCTCTTGATGGATTCCCCTTCTCGGAACAATTATGCAAATGTACCTTAAATGTGTCCTTAGACCTTTTGTTAAAAAACAAACCTTTCCTTCAGCCACCGGAACTATCGGTTTGGCTTCAGGGCGGATCTTTTGAATGGTAGCCTCGCATTCTGTGTTATTGAGCCAGCAGGCTTCTTCACTAAATTTGTCTTGCCCCGGCCACCACAGGTACCTCTGTGAGAATTGCCCGCATGAGGACAACTCTACTCTTTTCACCTCCCCGTCTAGCACCAAAAAAGGTTGACCTCTCAGGTCCTGGTGTAAGACATGTGTTGAGGTGGGAACTAAGGAAGTGGCGGTGCCTAAAGGAATGTTGCACCGTTTCCATTTGTTCACCCAAACATCTCGAAGCTTCCATGCAAAAGATCCTTCTCCAGAAAAATCGATGTACCTCCCCTTGTTCAATCTCAGTTGTACAGGATCTTTAATCATCTCCCTGACAAAATATGTCCCTAACTGTCCTGATTGGACCTCTTCCCCCCTTATGTCCTGAGGCACAATATGTACCTGAGGTCGAGAAGACTGTACTCTCTGCAATCTTTCAATTAAGAGTACCTCTTCACTTACCCAACTAGCATGAGGATAAGCGGCTGCATATGGACTGTGTAATATCGTCCCCTGTTGTGACCCATGTAGTGTGGATGGGGTTCCCTGTGCTGGCTTTCCCTCCCCCGGGACCGCTCTCCCCACCCTCTTTGTCACCTGGAAATGTGGCTTGATCTCGATTTTTACTTCTTGTTTCGAGAACCACCAACCCTCGGCTTTCCAGCCTTTACGTGTGTATAGTTGTTTCAGAGGCACTCTCTGTTGGTAGTTCCAGAGTGTGATGTTGTCCCCTGCGTCTCTCTGGTAGGAGAATTGACGCCTCCTGCTCGTTCCTCTCCAATCTGGAACCATCTCACTCTGCATAACCAAGACAAGGTACCCCTGAATCACACACTCCACCTTTTGCATGTACCCATTGTACTGCAATGTACCTTTTAACAAAACTTTGGATCGGTGCATCGATTCTGGGAGTGTGGCATTCAATAGCAGATTTACATTGCCATTCAATTCCCACTGCCCGCACACCTGACCCTTCAGACCTTTCACCCACATTGTGCCATGAAATTTGTTTTCTCCTGGCACAAGTGCTCTTTCCCTCCATCCCCGCTTGGTCCATCTGTGCCAAGTGGAGGGAGGTGTGAAAGGATCAGTACCTTTGTCACCCAACATCAACATGTTTGGGCCTTGTATTCTCATTAACCCCTTATTATTCATGAGAATGTCCTCTCTTCGTTCTCCTAGGACGAAATGGCAACCTAGGATCACCATCAGCACGGTACTCTTCATTAGGAAAGCACCTCCTTGGGAAAGAAAAACATTAGCACTTTGCATTATGCTTTGCTCAGACAGTTTTGTTAGTCTCTTTCCGATCTCCGAAATCTCGTTTTTTAGTCTCTTTCCAATTTCAGGAATCTCGCTTTTTAGTCTCTTTCCAATCTCAGGAATCTCGCTGTTCTCCAAACTCAGATTGGCATCTGGAACCTTTCGCTTATCTGACTGACATCTCCACTTTTGCTGCCAGCACTGCAGCTGTCTGGATTCCACATTGCCAAACTACTGAAATCGAAATACAAACAAATCAATTCTTATTAATGATTTGGGATTCGCCCTGCGGCTTGTACTCTTTACACTTTAAATTGATCAATATATACCGTAATTGATCTTGTTGCTTTATGGTTCTCCTGAACTCTGTTTACTCTTTTTGGTAGATTGGAGTTACAACCTCTCTCCCCTACCTAAGTACTATCCGAAGTACTTACCTGTGTAAAATATGCTCCCACGGACTTCACCTTTGGAAGCTCTCACCTCATTGCAGGCTCCTTCCACCGCCCCCCCATTTCTGTACATACGCGGCCGTCGCATGCACAGATTACAGATGCCACACCTGTTGCTGCTTTGCAGGTGAGCCTTCAATGCTCTTACTCATTTTCGCATTTACTTATCTAGAACCTCATTGCGATACCAGCTCTGCTAGAAGTTCTGTGTGTTGTACCCTCTGATCAATGTTTGCCGTGCCACTACCCCCAGACAACAACAAAAAATGGCTGCCTCCCTGTAGGAAGGAGCACTCTGCTCTTAAACTACACAGGGTGCAGGGCTAAGCATTCCAGCGTCAAATGCCTGTATGCAGATCCCTGAATGCCCCCTTGGTAGGTAGTCAAATGGCAAGCACTGTACTGATACACTGTCACTCTGTAAATGGCAATTGTTGCATCCCTATAATTGCCCCTTGAACTGCTTCCAGTTCTGTTCTGTGCTAAACTGAATCAGAGCTGGAGAAAAGAGGAGAAAGAAAAAAATATATATATATTTTTGACCAATCGGTGGGTGAGGAAAAACACGCTAACAGCCCAGCAATGACATCTTTGTCAATCTCTGGTCCTGTCCCTGACACAAAAAAACCCCGAAACAAACACTCTGCAGTCGCAGTGACGTACACCTGGATTGGCCAACTCCTTTCTTTCTCTCTTTTCCTTTCCCCCTCTCCCACTATGCACTGTCCCCCTATCTCTATGGGGAACACATGCTGCACCGCACTTTAAGGTGCCTCACTTAAAGGAATAATCCCATAAGCAAACCCGTACAGATACTTCCCTGATTTGCGCCGCACTTGCACTTGCAAATCACTCCCTGGGGACTATCTGACTTCTTATACGTGTTTTCCTAGCTGGGAAACACTTCCTATCCGTGAGCCTGCAACTTGCTTGGCTCACGTATGCGGACACTCCCTGTGCCCCGACTTCTTCTGAGGAAATCATCTGGAAGCCGAGAAACTCAGTAGAATCTCTCTTCTGTCCCCACTCTGGACCCCCCTCCCACCAGCTGCTTCCGTGCACGGCGCCTTGTGCACAGCTGTGACGTGGGACGTGGGATCTCCCCCAGCACATCAGGGCGTGCCTATCAGTGGGCGCTTCCCGCCCCCTCCCCTCCTGATACATCATGAAGATGGGAGTGGTTTTCTCAGAATTACGACGCCATGTTGAGTCAAGATGGCTACTATGTCAGTCCCCCATAGCAACCTCTTAATCCTATGCACCTGTAGAAAAAAACAACTCAAACAGAACAAACATTTTATGCATAGTTACACATAGCATATACGATACACAGTGCAGAAAATCAGCATTCCGCCACCCACACTCTGGGATGCCCGCCAAAATTTGAGACAAACCCCGTCACAGCTGTAAATGCTATCAGACCTAAGGAACCCCAGTGACGAGGACTCTCTCTCTCTACACAAACATCTGCTTATCTCAGACATGGCTCAGAACCACTAGAGCGTGCTGTAACCTTTTAGCAGCACTGACAGGGACTAGCTTGCAGAACATCTCAGAAACACCCCTATGGACAGGGAAAAAAAAACATGCTGCCCGAAAAGAACACGCCAGAGTACAGTCGCACTTCACCCATTATCTCAGTTGTAGCTATAACCTGCATCCTACTGTCACAGCGACCCAGAGCCATGGGCTGTGCATTCCTGTCTCCCCAGCTCACCGAAGAAAGAAAAAACTGCAACTGCAACAGCTAACACTTGCATTAAAGAGAATCTGTACTCTAATATTCTTACAATAAAAAGCATACCATTCTATTCATTATTTTCTCCTGTGCCCCTCTGTGCTGTTTCTGCCACCCTCTGCTGCAATCCTGGCTTGTAATTAACAGTTTTAGGCAGTGTTTACAAAAAAACTAACCAGCTTCTAATAGACTCAGCTAAGCATAGTGTGTGAGTCATTCAAAGTGTGCAGGGGGCCTGCAGAGGGTGTGTATCGCTTCTACCAATCACAAGCAGCCCTGCACATTCCACACAATGAAGCCTTAGCCCGACAAACAGGACAGAGGAAAGATACATTGATTTATTACAGAGACAGTGCAGTTAGGAAAGACTGCAGTAAGCCAGAGCAGATTAGAACAGGCATAGGAACTTATAGGATAGAAGAACTAAGGCTGAAAAATTTGTTACAGAGTCTCTTCAACTCCTACTAAAACTCACAGCTGTCTCTCTCTCACTTTTCTCACTACCAGTCTCCTCTCACTTCCCTCTCTCTCCTTCTCCTCTCCCCCCCCCTACTACTCGAAAGCCTTAGCCCCCCCTTATCTCTCCTGCGGGGGACACCCATATCTGGCAAACCTCCCAAACTCACGCTGTGACACACGGGAGAAAGAAAAAGAAAAAAAAACCTGAAACTGCACGCAGCAGGCAGCAGCCACTAGCACAACCCGAGAGAGAAAAAAAACCAACACAGGAAAACCAGTAAGAACACACACTTGAAAAGTTTAGAGAGAAAACACTGCTGGAACAAACTGTCAACATGTAATACCAAACACTTGCATTATAATTAAACAAATGAAACACTATACTTGCCAGTGTCTTGAGACGTTCTCCCCCAAATGACCGTTCGTTACAGCATTGGTCAAGTTTTGCTCGCGAAGTTCTGGTCCCCCTCGGGCTACCGACTCCTTCGTTCAGCAGATCGACACCACTACGGCACTTGCACCCAAGCCGCCGCCCGGGACAGCCCACGATCTGGATTTTGGCGTTAGGCGTGTGTACAATCACACCTATATTATTCAGTCCACGAACCTTCGCCACTGTAATTACTCGAACGTCATTCCATGCATCCGGCTTCCTCGCAGCCTGGCAGCACCACTTATCTCTTCTCGATACGTTTCCAGCGAGCGTCTCAACGTCTCCTCCGCTTGTTACTGTGGAAGTCCTGGAAAACTAGATAACAGACTGACATCTGGCCCGGTCCTTGCCTGCCTTTTCTGCTAGACAGCGCTGGGTTCACGGCACCAATTGTAATAAATCACCTTTTGCTCCGGCACCAGCAAACTCATTAGCAAGAGTTTGCAAACCCGACTCCTCACACAGCAAACAGGAGATAGACTTTTCTCAGACTTCTTCAATGTTTACGGAGTTTATTCAGAAAACAGATATACAGATAGATACAGTTCATCATATCCTAGCAAGCAAAGCAGATTTTCATGTTTCTTGGCGTTACAGCTCTTGCCTAACTCCCTGCGGAAGTTAGTCAGGTATTCTTATATCTACTCTATGTTACACTAGACTACCTATGTACAGCATACATCATATCAGATTACAGAAAGGAATGAACATACTTAGAGGTCCCAGTCAGTATTGAAGCATAGCAGGAATCAGAGAGACCCCTTTGTCAGCTCGTCCGCTTTTCCGACTAGGAAAGAGTTAAATGTGATCTCATCTTCGCCACGACTATTGGCTGAGCCCCCTCGTGGTGTCATAATACACACCTCCTCGATTAATATTCAATGAGGCTTCTGCCCCACTTACAAGGAATTTGGTTGTTTAGTAAATATGGCTGATGTTTACTGTTCTAGTGGTGTACATGCACAGGTCAAGGAGACCTGTGGGCTTGTCCATAGAACAGCTTCTTGGTATGTTCTGGTTCTGCTGACAGAACTGCAGATTTCTCTCTAAGAGAAAATCCCCTTAAAGGGCAGGTCTGCTCCCCAAGCCTTTTTGACTAACTCAGTCCAAATAACTGAGGCCTACTTAAATTATAACAGAAGTGACATTTATACTGAAAACCTTCAAAGGAAGCAGACAAGCAGATTGCAAGATAAGTGAATGCAAATCAGTCAGCCTTGCAAACTGACAAAAAGGCCTCTTTTCCCTGGACTGAACTATGCAACCTGCATAAGAAACCAACAAAATGTCCATTGAATCAAGGCCAGCAGAGCAGATTCTGACAAGTATATTTTTCAAAAATAACTTTGCCAAACAGGGTAAACTAAAAAAAAGAGGGTGCAAGTTCAAGTTCAAGTACACCACCCACTACCCTCCCTTCTCATTCTTGGTTCTTCAGACACCATGGATGGAGTTTCAGGTAGCCTTTATTTCACTGCTTGCAAGCCTCCACTGTGTGGCTCTGCAGTGGAATTGGTGGCACCACCATCAGCAATGGTAGGCAGGACTGCTGCCACCCTGGCTGACACCTAACTAATAACTACCACCTAAAAAAAACTTTGTCAAACATGGTAAGCTAAAAAAAGAAGGGTGCCAGTTCACGGCACATACCAGCCACCACCATCACCGTCCCTTCTCATTCTTGGTTGTTCAAACACCTTGATGGAGTTTCAGGTAGCCTGCATTTCATTGCTTCCAAGCCTCCACTGCGTGACTCTGCAGTGGAATTGGTGGCACCACCACATCACCCCCACCACGAATGGCAGGCCGGCCTGCTGCCAGCCTGACATCTGCTGACTTAACATTTTTTTGAAAATGATCATTGAAATTATATAAATAATACCTTGAAATGTTGTATTTTTGTAAAGAAATGTATATTTTTTAATTTGTTATAAATAACAAATCTATACATAAACAACTTTCCAAATAATTTTTTTTATCGATAATTTTCACAAATAGGCCCAAGAAAGAAATACAATTTCACCTGTACACTGAGCCAGTCTGCCTCAGTTGAGCACGCATGCAGCGCCCACACACCTAAGGGCATTACAGACCTGTTAGCGCTCAACCTCAGTAAACGCAGCGTTTGGTCTGTCAGTGTGAAGCAGGCATAACCCTTACAATATCATTCTGGACATTTTAAAGCAGCCCTTTTCCTCAATGTGGGAATGTACTGTGATTTCTGCCCTTTAGAAATTAAAACCTGACTCTGCGTCAACTCCATAATTTTTGGTGGGACTTTTGGCATGGATCCCCCTCCTTTGAAAATAGTTTTCCATCACTTTTGTGGCCAGAAACAGTCTTTGTAGTTTGTCAAATTCTCCTGCCCATTGAAGTCTATGGCGATTCGCCCAGTTCACATGAATCCAAACTTTTTCCACAGGTTCGACGTTCGTGAACCCAAAATCTGATGTTCGCAATATCTCTATCGGTAATGTGGTCTGCATAATTCAAATTTCCGCAGTCCATTTTCTGCTTACTAATTTACTATTTGCCACTGAAGAATGCTGATTTCTGATCTGAAATTGGAATTCCGCAGAATTCGGAAGCTTGTCATGCCTAAGAATGGGCAGGAGATGCATTAACTGATAAGCATTTCAAAAGTAATAAATGGGTATTCATAATTGTATTTATTTACAAGAGACAAACCAACAAAGCTATCCCTCTTGCCACTAGGGATGCTCAATCGGATTCTGCAGAATTGAAGTTTCTGCATTTCCAATTGGAAATCCTCATTTCCGATTGGAAATCAGAAAACGGAAATTGTAATTCTGCGGAAATCTAGTTTACTGCAACTCTGTAATTTTAGCCCAAAAACGGAAAATCTGAAATAGGAAAAACAGGAAATCGGAAAAATGGAATATCGGAAATCAGAATTTCTGTGGAATCGAAATTCTGCATTTCTGACCATCCCTACTTACCACTAACATTTACTTGTGCAACATTAGGTCTAACATGTATATAAAAGCAGCTAATATTCCTTCTTTCTTTCAGAATGTAGCAATATATAATACTCTAACTTTTTTTTTATCACTATTCCCACAGTTACCTTGTCTAATATGCAAAAGAAATTATCCACATGTAGGACTAGGAAAAATGCAACTTTTAAATTAAATGATCATAAATCAGAAGCCCTTAATATTTCCCTAACAGATACAGTTAAGGATTCCTTAGAATGTATTTTCCATTTCAGGGCGTCCCAAAAGAAATTATGTATTTAGGCACTAATATTACAGCACATTTGAAAAAATATCTTTGCATCTCATTTCCATGCAATTTTGGCATCCACAAAGGCTGATCTAGAAAGCTGAGATAACTCTCAGTTCTCTTGATTTGTGAGAGCAAATAGAATTAAAATGAGTATGCATTCCGGATAACTACTTATTCCATGCTTTGATTTTACAAACTCGATATTTTTAATACTATATGTATACAGAAGAAGAAGCACCTAGACTAAACCTTTCCTTTACTTTAGCTTAAACTTATAATGAAGTCATAAGGTCTACCATATCCCTCTATTATTTAACACATTCCGCCAATTATAAAGAAGTAGTCTAGACCCTAGGTTTTCAACATGTAGTACTTGTACCCACTGAAGCGCTTGGGTTATGTATAAGAGTTACTTTAACTTGTCATAATCCAGTTTTGAGGAAGAATAAAGACAAAACATTTATAAGTAAGCATCAATGAGCATTCTTAGTAAATTAAAATCACAAGGTAATTTAACAAAGGCAGTTAGAAATATTTAGTAGTCCCAAGTAGGAGCTTAAACTTAGCCCCTGCTGCCCTCAAGACCAGGGGAGGTTGCAGACTGAGGGGATGTGGAATGAAGGGGAAATCCTCTCCTGCTCACCCAAAGGCCCTCTTCCTGTGCTTCCCTGTAGCATTCATCAAATTGTAGAGTGGTGCAGGTAGCACAGTATGTTACGTTTAGGAATCCTGCTCTATGTGGTTGTGCCTGGTAGTGGCACTCATTTCCTGGACTGTTGAATTACTTTGGTTCACCAGCAGGAGGCATTTTTCAGCACCTTGCGGACATTATATTACCTGCAATTTCTCAGTTTACCTGCTGGTGTTCTGTTGCTTTGTTCTGTGCTGTGCTAAATAGCTCTGTTCTGATCTGATCTCTAATGATGGTCCAAATATAAAATTTTAGGTTCGCAAATTTCGTATGCAAATTTCTGCAAACATTTGTGAATCTGCTATTCACAGCAGGCTCCATAGACTTACATGACAGGTGAATGGTCGGTTAAGAAACCAATGGAGAGAACTGAAGGAAGATTTAACCTCTGTGAGGAAACGCGGAAAAGCCGCCGCTAGTACTCAAAGTAAGGCGGCTGATTCCGCGTTCAACAGGGCAGCTGGCGCGCAGTCGGAGTGCGCGAGAAACCGCCGCATGCCCAGACAACAGGGCGCGCGCAGAGAGGCAGGGCCTTTGTGACAGTCAGAGGGGAGTCAGCTGACCGGGCCGGTCAGCTGACAATTTCAGCAACTTCCATTGGTCCAGCACTTAGGGGAGGCGCTAGAGAGCGCTGGTGTATATATACTGGCTGCTGGTCATTTCTCTGGTGTCTGGCGTTGCGATCACTACGTGGTAGCACTCAGACCTTGTCAGTATCTGTGTTTATTAGACAGTTTCGTAGGTGTTGATGATCACGGAGCTCACACCTTAGCCTAGGAATTCTGTTATTATCTCTGTTATTATCTGTATTATTATCTAGACCAGTTTCCAAGGTGTTGATGGCCAAGGAACTCACACCTTAGTCTAGGAATTCAGTACCATCTGTATCATTGTTATTGTTCTAGTCTAGTTCCTGGAGTGTGAGAATCTAGGAGCTCACACTCAAGTCTAGGCATTGTTGATTATCTGTTATGACCTTCTGCTTTCCTGACCATTCTCCTGATCTCTGATTAGGTACTTTGCTATATCTGATACTCTGTTGCCAAACTCTGCTAGTCTTAGGATTCTGCACCTGTATACTGTTTCTGTACTTTATCTGTCCGTGTGTGGACGACCTGGCCTGTCCGACCTCGAGAACTCTCTCTCCTGTTAAGAGATAGTTCACAGATCTGTCAGTGACACTTCCTCATTGGTGTCACTCACGTTCTGTCCTTCCCACTCTCCCCTTGGGGAGCTTCAGACCTGTGGAAGGAATCTGATCTCAAGCAGTATCTCTCACTGTTTAGCACCCCTCCCGCGGGTGCTCTCCTCAAAGTATTACTGTTGCACCAAACACTCTTATCACTCAGGTGTCCAGAGGTTAGAGATATATCGGATTATCGGTGATACTGCAGATCATCAATAATCAGGTATATATTTGCATTCTCGGTGATACTGCAGATCATTGGTAATCAGACCCTCTCTGTGTTACACCGATCGTTACAACCTCCCTGGCGGTACGCAGTTTATGAGGCTGCGTCCACGAGAGGGATTTTTGTAATAAAACTTGTTTTAATCTTCGTAGCTAGCACTAGGCTAGCTACCTGTGTCCCCCAAGTCCCCTGGCACCTAACTGCTCCCCCCGATCGCTGCCGGTAATATTTACCCAGCCGCGATCCCGCGAGAGTCGCAGCTTCCTATTTAGCTTCAGTCGTCGCTATGGCGATGATCTGACATGACGTTGTGGCGTCATCAACGTCATGACATCATGCGCAGTCCCGATCCTCCCCATAGCAAAGCTGATCGGGAGGCTGTGACATCGTGGGATCCCTGGGGGGTATGTACTGCGGCGGGGATCGGGGGAAGAGGGGAGGCACTTAGGGGGACACACATAGCTAGCCTAGTGCTAGCTGAAGAAAATGGCACAAATTTTATTTTAAAAAATCCTTCCGGGGCCATCCCCTGTGGCGGCTAGCCCGACACTGTGTCGGGCATACCGCCAGGGAGGTTAAAGATGCTCAAGTTCTCAGCTTTACTTACTATAGCTGAGAGCGCGCCCTATGAGGACGCTTTACTGCCAGCTCCCACTGTCCTCTCCACCTACTTATACCATGGACCATGCGGGCTGGCATAGCTCAGGATGCGAAGCTCCACTCGGCAGGGCTCTGCATTCTGGCTATCCCAGCCTGCATGGGGGACAAGGGGCTAAAGAGGCTTAGGAGGAAGTACCCCATGTAATTTGTTTATTTCCCACACTCTGAACGTTCAAAAAAAATTCCAAAAATAGTTAAAGTTGCCAGGGATCTTTATACAGACATATTGCGGCTGTATAGCGATCCCTGGCCGAAGCGTTGCCACTTCCACAGAATTTCCATGGAGTCCTTATGCACTGCATACGGAAACCCTTTCATGAAATTCATTGTTCTTTCTTTTGATATATGTAAATTTACACTACTTTTAGGTTTGCTACATTATATGTCATTTACTGCATTTAAATGTATTCTTTTTTTCTATGAAACTCTATTTTTTTTTCTTTCCAACTCAGCTCTTGTATCTGCCCAACCATTTAAAACTTTATAATTGATTTTCTCACAAACTATTAGGTCTTTTTGAATTTATTTTCCTCTTGTACCCAATACCCCCCTCCACATACCCTGAAAATTTGGTGCAAGGGGGCTTTGCTATTAATTGCTAAAGTTGGCGGCTGCGTGCCTGCCATTAAAGTCTATGGGAAAGAAAATTTTTTGAAAGAAAATTGTGTTAAATTTGAATTTCGAATACCACTGGTTCGCTGCGAAGTATTCACCAGCAGAACTGTTTGCCCCATCTCTACTGATCTCCTGTCTATTGTTCCTTGCTTGATTCTCACTCTGATTTGCCTTCCCCTTGCCCTTGTCTGTATATATATTTGTACACTTTGTATAGTTCGCTATTTAGTCAGGATTGCTGTTCCCTTGTGGGTAGAGATGAGCGTAATGACGTAATTACGATTTCGCGAAATTTCGCGTAATTAGTGTAATTACGATTATGGCCGTAAGTACATAATCATAATGAAGAAGGATTTCGCGAAATTTTGCGTAACCGTAATTTTTGCGTAATTTTTCGCATTACATTGGGTATTACGAAATTAATGCGTATGGCCATGCTCCCAAGCGGAAAAGTTGACGCATGGATCAATGTTAGGTAGCCGCCGACTTTAAGGGTTAATAGCAAAGCCCCCTTAAATGCTAAGAGCCTCAAATTTGGAGAATATATTAAGGAGATCAGGAGGAATAAGAGGAAAATTTTTTTTTTCAAAAAGACCTTATAGTTTTTGAGAAAATCGATGTTAAAGTTTCAAAGTAAAAATGTATACATTTAAAAACCCGCCGACTTTAATGGTTAATAGCAAAGCCTGCTTAAAGTTTAGGAACACCAAATTCCTAGGGCATATTAAGGGGATCAGTGGGAATAAGAAGACATTTTTTTTTTCAAAAAGACCTTATAGTTTTTGAGAAAATCGAATTTTAAGTTTCAAGGGCAAAAATGTCTTTTAAATGCGGAAAATGTCAGTTTTTTTTGCACAGGTAACAATAGTGTATTATTTTCATAGATTCCCCCAAGTGGGAAGAGTTTTACTTACTTCGTTCTGAGTGTGGGAAATATAAAAAAAAAACGACGTGGGGTCCCCCCTCCCAGACCTCTTTAACCCCTTGTCCCCCATGCAGGCTGGGATAGCCAGAATGCGGAGCACCGGCCACGTGGGGCTCCGCACCCTGACTATACCAGCCCGCATGGTCCATGGATTGGGGGTCTCGGAAGGGGAGGGGCAGCCAAGCTTTCCCCTCCCCCTCCGGGCCCTTGTCCAATCCAAGGACAAGGGGCTCTTCTCCACCTCCGATGGGCGGTGGAGGTGGAGGCCGCGATTTCCTGGGGGGGGGGGTTCATGGTGGAATCTGGGAGTACCCTTTAAAAAGGGGTCCCCCAGATGCCCACCCCCCTCCCAGGAGAAATGAGTATAGAGGTACTTGTACCCCTTACCCATTTCCTTTAAGAGTTAAAAGTAAATAAACACACAAACATTTAGAAAAAGTATTTTAATTGAACAAAAAACATAACCACGAAAAAAGTCCTTTAATATTCTTAATTAACCAATAATACTTACCTGTCCCTTTAAATAAATGATCCCACGCAATATCCTCTGAAATGTTATATCAGTTACAATGTAACAAAGTTATTACAATGTAACAACTCTGTTACATTGTAACTACGCCGCACCCGACATCACTCGCCGCTCAGTGTTTGTGTTTGTGTGTTTATTTACTTTTAACTCTTAAAGGAAATGGGTAAGGGGTACAAGTACCTCTATACTCATTTCTCCTGGGAGGGGGGGTGGGCATCTGGGGGACCCCTTTTTAAAGGGGACTCCCAGATTCCACCATGAACCCCCCCCCCCCCCAGGAAATCGCGGCCTTTACCTCCACCGCCCATCGGAGGTGGAGAAGAGCCCCTTGTCCTTGGATTGAACAAGGGCTCGGAGGGGGAGGGGAAAGCTTGGCTACCCCTCCCCTTCCGAGACCCCCCAATCCATGGACCATGCGGGCTGGTATAGTCAGGGTGTGGAGCCCCACGCGGCCGGTGCTCCGCATTCTGGCTATCCCAGCCTGCATGGGGGACAAGGGGTTAAAGAGGTCTGGGAGGGGTTAAAGAGGTCACGTCGTTTTTTTTTTATATTTCCCACACTCAGAACGAAGTAAGTAAAACTCTTCCCACTTGGGGGAATCTATGAAAATAATACACTATTGTTACCTGTGCAAAAAAAAACCTGACATTTTCCGCATTTAAAAGACATTTTTGCCCTTGAAACCTAAAAATCGATTTTCTCAAAAACTATAAGGTCTTTTTGAAAAAAAAAATTTTCCTCTTATTCCCACTGATCCCCTTAATATACCCTAGGAATTTGGTGTTCCTAAACTTTAAGCAGGCTTTGCTATTAACCGTTAAAGTCGGCGGGTTTTTAAATGTATACATTTTTACTTTGAAACTTTAACATCGATTTTCTCAAAAACTATAAGGTCTTTTTGAAAAAAAAAATGTTCCTCTTATTCCTCCTGATCTCCTTAATATATTCTCCAAATTTGAGGCTCTTAGCATTTAAGGGGGCTTTGCTATTAACCCTTAAAGTCGGCGGCTTTTTTATATTATACGGAGCGTTACGATTTAACGCGAAATTACGGTAGCGTTTAATGCGAAATTACGGCATGAACGATTGGGTCCACACTGTTTTCATCTGTTCCCTGTAGTCAGAGCCGGTTCTCTCATGAAGTAAGGTGAAACACTTGCGTCAGGTGCAGAGATTACAGGGGCGGCATGTTTGTACTGTGTGTTTACACTTACAGCAGTCAAAGTAGGAAAAGCGAAAGGAGAGCGAGCGAGTTGAAGAGGTCATCATTGGGGAAAAGCAGATTTTTGTGCTATGTGAGGAGTCTGACATTCAGTGAGGAGGGAGAAGGCATGAGAGCAGCAGTGTTTCATTTGACTTACACAGCAGAAGAGATGAGGTGGCACTGCTGTTCTAACTGAGGAGATGCCCCTTTTTCTTGGTTTAGATTCTCCTTTGACATATTAATTGGCCTGAGATAGTGGGCTAGTACCCATGAAATGCGTTGCAAGTGCATATGAAAAAATCGTTATTTATTAACAACTTTGTTTTTTTTTTTCCTTTTATTGTTTTTAACTCAGTTTATCATATCTTGGGCACCTCTTCCCCCTGTGTGTTTTCACCCTCCTCTGGAGGGGTGTTCTAATTGGTCTTTGGTGGTTCAACCAATATTTGACATTTTAGTTATCCTTTACCAAGAGCGTGACAACATCCAGCTGGGCTGGACACCTGAGTGGAGTCGGGTTTGTGCATCTCCACCTTCCTACAGTGCTTGGTTGCCCAATTGCAACCTTCCTTTGTGCGTACTCCATTTTACAATACCTTATTGCATGTTGTTGTGACTTACTGCACCATCGGGGCTTCATTGTCTCTGTGTTTTCTCCTCTCAGGGTGTATTCTGACCAACCTCCACATTTGTACTTCCTGAGTGAGGAGAAATGGGGGATGGCTGACTGGCTGAGGTTGGGCAGTTTGTTTGTCACAGACTCACCGCCAACCAGCCAGTGTGTTATTGTGTTGAGCTAGCTACCTACCTACTGGGGTCACCTACCTGGCTAACCTATTTAGTGGGCAACTATACTGGCTATCTATACTGGGGGCAACTATACTGGCTTCCTACTGGGGCACCTACCTGGCTAACCTATACCCGGGGCAACTATACTGGCTGCTTATACTGGGGGCAACCATACTGGCTGTCTATACTGGGGGCACCTATACTGGCTACCTATACTGGGGGCACCTATGCCTTGCTATCTATACTAGGGGCACCTACACTTGACTACCTATACTGGAGGCAACTATACTGGCTACCTATACTGGAGGCAACTATATTGGCTACCTATACTGGGGGCACCTACACCTGGCCACCTTCCTACCTATACTGAGGGTGTTTTTTTTTTGTTGCACTGCAGTTATAACGGGCGGTGCAAATTGTTGGGTGCTATGCGATCACAAGTTTGCCTCAAGCAGCAAAAAAGTCCAGAACTGGCCCTGCCTGTAGTCAGATGGTTTTTCTTGCAGCTTGCCTTGTTATGGTTCCAAGTGCATGTGCACATGACACCAGGGAGACGTACAGTGAACAGAAGGAAGGAGCATGGATCCCTGTGCAGCCTGCGTTACTCTGCAATATCTGTGAGACACTAAGGCCTCTTTTCCATGGGCAGTTGATGGGCAGTGAAATGCATGTCAAACTCTCACAACTGCTTGCTGCTGCCTGGCAACTGCTCACTGCTGCCTGGTAACTGCTTGCTGAGCACACAGTTCAACTGCCCATGGAAAAGAGGCCTAATACTACCTAAATACTTTCATAAAAGCCTGCATGGTGTAATAATGTTGAGAAAAACTGGCCTAGACCAGAGTTTCCCAAGTACCCCTACAGTGTATGTTTTGAAGGAAACCACAAACATTCATAGACAATAGCAGAAAGAAAGACACGGCACTCAGAAGCTGTATGCAGCAACAAGCTGTATTGGAGCAGGCGATGACACTACGTGTTTCGGGTGGAGCCCTTCCTCAGGTGTGAAGGAAACCACAAACATTAGTGTCTCGGCAGAGCTCATCATTATTCATTTACTACCTCTGTGAATTTCCACAAAACATGCACTGTTGGGGGAACTGAGTTGAGAAGATCTGGCCTAGACCACTAGATTTGTGTTCTTTTAAAATAAATGCATAATCCAGGAAGGTAAGATAGATTTCTCTAAGGCCCACCCCCTAATTCCTATTTTGTACAATCTAAATCAGATGTTCTTAACATGTCGTATGTTATTCCTGAAGGTATATGAGTGAAGTTTAGGGGTACTTGAGCTTGTTTATTACAGTGAGTTCAAAAATTAAAAATCATACAGTATATAAATAAGCCAGAATAAGTGCTATAAATCAAATATAAATAAGCATTTTAATTTATTAAAGACAAATAGGAATGTTAGACAATCAATTATATACCCGTATCGAGCATGCCCAACAAAGGTATTTGTTTGAAGGGGTACTTGAGATTATGTTCTTACTAATTTGTGATTGGGTTACATGCTTTAATAATTCTGACAATCACTGATTTATATCACAAAACAGGAAATTCAGATTTAACATAGCAGTAGCCAGTAACCTCATTTGCAAATCCCCAGTCCTTGGCTGCTGACTGAAGTTTACAATCTACAAAAGCAGCACTATATCAGGCATGGTCGGAATAGCCAATTTCCGATTCCGTGGTAATTCCGCATACCGGCACTACCGAAATTGCGCTACCGTTTCATTCCGACGGAATTCCTGAGCCGTTCCGCAGAATTCCGAGATACACGGAATTCCGTCAGAAAATTTTAAAATCTCTCTCTCGGAATTCCGCGGAAATTTATAATTCCGAATTCCGGAACCACATCAAAATACTACTTTTTCTATTGCATTGATCATAATGGTAGTATGGTTTATGCTAGGATAGCATAGAGAGAGAGAGAGAGAGTATTTTGATGTGGTTCCGGAATTCGGAATTATAAATTTCCGCGGAATTCCGTTTGAGAAATTACGTTCCGACTAACAAAATCGGAATTATTAATTCCGACCGGAATTTTCCGACCATGCCTGCACTATATTTTGACAGCAACCCAAGAACTAATACAGATAATACACACATATGCAACAAATGTTTCTTGAATTACACCACAGCTTTTATGAAAGCACACTTTTGGATCAGGGGGAGGGGACCAGCGCAACATCACCTTGCAACAAACATAGAGAACTAGATGCAGGGCCGGTTCTAGCTGCAATGGGGCCCTGGGGCAAAATTAACCCTCCCCTCATATTTTAGTCAGATGTGGCCCTTTACAACCTGACCCCCTCCACACACACACTTTAAATAGTTACATAGTTACATAGTTATTTTGGTTGAAAAAAGACATACGTCCATCGAGTTCAACCAGTACAAAGTACAACTCCAGCCCGTCCCCCACATACCCCTGTTGATCCAGAGGAAGGCGAAAAA
The DNA here is from genome assembly GCF_040937935.1 of Hyperolius riggenbachi. Lineage (NCBI taxonomy): Eukaryota > Metazoa > Chordata > Amphibia > Anura > Hyperoliidae > Hyperolius > Hyperolius riggenbachi. The sequence continues at coordinate 368,139,661 of NC_090647.1, read as the reverse complement.
AACCCCACAAGGCATGGTCCAATTAGCCCCAAAAGGGAAAAATTCCTTCCTGACTCCAGATGGCAATCAGATAAAATCCCTGGATCAACATCATTAGGCATAACCTAGTAATTGTAGCCATGGATGTCTTTCAACGTGAGAAAAGCATCTAAGCTCCCTTTAAATGCAGGTATAGAGTTTCCCATAACGACTTCCTGTGGCAATGCATTCCACATCTTAATCACTCTTACTGTAAAGAACCCTTTCCTAAATAAATGGCTAAAACGTTTTTCCTCCATGCGCAGATCATGTCCTCTAGTTCTTTGAGAAGGCCTAGGGACAAAAAGCTCATCCGCCAAGCTATTATATTGCCCTCTGATGTATTTATACATGTTAATTAGATCCCCTCTAAGGCATCTTTTCTCTAGACTAAATAAACCCAGTTCATCTAACCTTTCTTGGTAAGCGAGACCTTCCATCCCACGTATCAATTTTGTAGCTCGTCTCTGCACCTGCTCTAAAACTGCAATATCTTTTTTGTAATGTGGTGCCCAGAACTGAATTCCATATTCCAGATGTGGCCTTACTAGAGAGTTAAACAGGGGCAATATTATGCTAGCATCTCGAGTTTTTATTTCCCTTTTAATGCTTCCCAAAATTGTGTTCGCTTTAGCTGCAGCGGCTTGGCATTGAGTACGATTATTTAACTTGTTGTCGATGAGTACTCCTAAGTCCTTCTCCAAGTTTGATGTCCCCAACTGTATCCCATTTATTTTGTATGGTGCTAGACCATTGGTACGACCAAAATGCATGACTTTACATTTGTCAACATTGAACTTCATCTTGGACACAGTGGTATATGCGCTCCTTATCGGGCAAGCAATAATCAATATCAAATGTGCATAAGTTTCCAATGATAATAAAAAAATCACAAATGCTAGCTGGATGGATCGCTATACAACTGGGTGAGTATTGACACCCTAAATAAATGTAATTAAAAGGTACAGCGCTCTCACACCAGCCACATATAGTCCAAAATAACCTTCCCAGTTCCTTATGGCAGTTCTCAACAGTTCACTATAATGTCCAATGGCCTTAGCCTTCCTTCACAGTAGTAGGTATCACGCTCACCAGATGTGATGGCTGACAAGCTACAATCAGCATAAACAGCATGTATCAGATGTCATCTGACGCTCCCTTCTCAGAATTCCTCTTATGCGTACCTCAGAGCAAACAAACACATGGCATAGCGTAATACTGTTTAGATGGTAAATAGGCACACCTCCACCTGTGACAGTGATCACCCGTGTATTAAAGCAAGTCACCATACACCCAGTGTGTATGAATGATATGGTTGCGGGCTCACCAGATTCAAATGCTGATCATGTGTATTACCAGCTAACAGCGCTTTAGTGAACAATCAGCCTCCCAAGTCCTGCAGAGTCTTCTTCCTTCAAAGACTCAAAGCGGAATCGCCATAGTGTAATATCATTTATTAAAAGATTAAAAGACAAGTAGTGCACTCACATTTTATAATCCAATCATGCGCATGTAATAAAAGTTCCTGTGGACGTCCTCCTAGATGCCAAACTCGCGTCTCCACACAGCGCCACCTGTGTGGAGACGCGAGTTTGGCATCTAGGAGGACGTCCACAGGAACTTTTATTACATGCGCATGATTGGATTATAAAATGTGAGTGCACTACTTGTCTTTTAATCTTTTAATAAATGATATTACACTATGGCGATTCCGCTTTGAGTCTTTTAAGGAAGAAGACTCTGCAGGACTTGGGAGGCTGATTGTTCACTAAAGCGCTGTTAGCTGGTCCTACACATGATCAGCATTTGAATCTGGTGAGCCCGCAACCATATCATTCATACACACTGGGTGTATGGTGACTTGCTTTAATACACGGGTGATCACTGTCACAGGTGGAGGTGTGCCTATTTACCATCTAAACAGTATTACGCTATGCCATGTGTTTGTTTGCTCTGAGGTACGCATAAGAGGAATTCTGAGAGGGGAGCGTCAGATGACATCTGATACATGCTGTTTATGCTGATTGTAGCTTGTCAGCCATCACATCTGGTGAGCGTGATACCTACTACTGTGAAGGAAGGCTAAGGCCATTGGACATTATAGTGAACTGTTGAGAACTGCCATAAGGAACTGGGAAGGTTATTTTGGACTATATGTGGCTGGTGTGAGACCGCTGTACCTTTTAATTACATTGAACTTCATCTGCCATGTATGTCCCCATATAGCCATCCTATCCAGATCCTGTTGCAATATGACACTATCTTCCTGAGAGTTGATGATTCTGCACAATTTTGTATCATCTGCAAAAATAGCAACATTGCTCACTACTGCATCTACTAGGTCATTAATAAATAAATTGAAGAGCACTGGACCCAGTACAGACCCCTGTGGGACCCCACTGCTAACAGTTTCCCATTTTGAGTACGATCCATTGACCACAACTCTTTGTTTTCTGTCCATTAGCCAGTTCCCTATCCATGCACACAAACTCTTCCCCAGTCCTTGCATCCTCAACTTTTGCACCAGACTTCTGTGGGGAACAGTGTCGAAGGCCTTTGCAAAGTCCAAGTATATCACATCTACAGCATTCCCAATATCCATATTAGCATTCACTACCTCATAAAAGCTGAGCATGTTAGTCAAACAGGACCTGTCTTTAGTAAACCCATGTTGATGCTGAGAAATAAGATTATTTTCTACTATGAAGTCATGTATAGTATCTCTTAGTAACCCCTCAAATAGTTTGCATACAACTGATGTTAAACGTACAGGTCTATAATTTCCTGGATCAGATTTTTTGCCCTTCTTAAATAATGGGAAAACGTGGGCTTTACGCCAATCCACTGGGACTCTGCCAGTTGCAAGAGAGTCACAAAAGATAAGATAAAGGAGCTCAGCTATAACTGAACTTAATTCCCTTAGGACCCGAGGATGCATGCCATCCGGGCCAGGTGCCTTGTCGATTTTTAATTTATTTAGTCTTGCCTTTACTTCTTCCTGCGTTAAGTATTTGATATTACAGTTAGAAGATTGAGACTCTTCTGCCTCTGTAATTTGCAACAGTGATGTTTCCTTTGTGAAGACAGAAGCAAAGAAAGCATTTAATAACTCTGCCTTACCTTGGTCATCCACCATTGAGTTCCCACCCTCATCCTTTAGGAGTCCTATACAGTCAACCTTTCTTTTTTTAGAATTGATGTACTTGTAAAACTTTTTTGGGTTAGATTTGATATACCTAGCGATTTGATTTTCAGCTTCGATCTTTGCCAGCCTAATTTCTTTTTTACAATTTTTATTGCACTCCTTATAATTGCTTAGTGCAGCCTCGGTCCCCTCCTGTTTTAGGACCTTATAGGCATTCCTTTTCCTCTTCATTTTATCCCTAACCTTTCTATTCATCCATAGAGGCCTTTTTTTATTCCTAGACATTTTGTTTCCATATGGGATATACATACTACAATATTGATTGAGAATAACTTTAAAAGCTTGCCATTTCCCTTCAGTGTCCTCCCCTTGTAGTACATTATCCCAGTTCACCAAACTTAGTGCCTGCCTAATTTGATTGAACTTTGCTTTTCTAAAATTCCTAGTTTTAGTGGTCCCGCTGCCCCGTGGCCTATCAGTCACCAGATCAAACGTTATCATGTTGTGATCACTATTTCCCAAATGTTCTTGAACCTGCACATTTGATACATTATCTGGTCTAATAGAAAGGATCAGATCCAGTAACGCATTCCCCCTAGTTGGTTCCGTTACCATTTGAGTCAAGTAATTGTCCTGTAGTGCTGCCAGAAATCTGCTGCTTTTACCAGAATGGGTAGCCTCAATACCCCAGTCAATGTCTGGAAAGTTGAAGTTGCCCATAATTATGACCTCATTTTTACTTGCAGCTTTTTCAATCTGCTGTAGTAATCGCAGTTTTGCAGCTTCATTAATATGAGGTGGTCTGTAGCATACCCCAATAAGCAATTGGCAACTTTTATTTCCACCATGAATATTTACCCAAACGGACTCCACATCTTCGCAATCTTCTTCCATCTCATCGCTGAGGACAGCTGTAAAAGAATTCTTAACAAAGAGACAAACCCCTCCACCTTTTTTCCCTGTTCTATCCCTCCTAAACACATTGTATCCTTTTAAATTAGCTATCCAGTCATGGCTTTCATCCATCCATGTCTCGGTTATTCCCACAATGTCATAGCCTTTGTCATTCAGAATGAACTCTAGTTCATCTATTTTATTTGCAAGGCTCCGAGCATTGGTTACCATGCACTTTATATTTTTACCACCACATTTACCAATTTTGTTTACACGAAATGGGCTACTTGAAGTTTTACCAACCTCCTTAATCTTTACACTGTCCCCACCCCCCTCTCCACCCCTTATAATGTTAGGCTCCCACTGTCTTTTTACCTTATCTTGTCTACATATTAAGACTTTATCCTCCTGCCTCCCCCCAGATCCTAGTTTAAAATCTCCTCCAACCGTTTAGCCATCTTCTCCCCCAATGCAGCTGCACCCTTCCCATTAAGGTGCAGCCCATCCCTGCTGTAGAACCTGTAGCCAACTGAAAAGTCTGCCCAGTTCTCCAGGAACCCAAACCCTTCCTTCCTACACCAATTTCTCAGCCACTTATTTAACTCCCTAAGCTCCCTCTGTCTCTCAGATGTAGCACGTGGCACTGGCAGTATTTCAGAGAACACCACCTTGGAGGTCCTTGCTTTAAGTTTATCTCCAAGTACCTGAAAATCATTTTTGAGGACCTTCCATCTCCCACTAACTTTGTCATTGGTGCCAATGTGTACCATGACAGCTGGGTCTTCCCCAGCCCCACCCAATAATCTGTCAATTCTTTCCGCTACATGCCGAACCCGAGCACCCGGAAGGCAACAGACTGTACGGCATTCACGGTTTCTTCGACAGATTACCCTATCTGTGCGCCTAATAATTGAATCCCCTACCACCAGTACCTGTCTAGCCTTAGCTGCACTCCTAATGCCTTTCTCGTTACAGCAGTCTGCCCCTTGGTTGCTAAGGAGCACATCCTGCTGCAGCATTGCTACTCCTGAATCATCCTCCCCAATATTACGCAAACAAGCATACTCCCTGCCACTTCCTTTTCCAATTTTTTAATAATTGCTCCCCTCCTCCTTCCCCCAGAAACTAGCCAGATGCCCCCCTCATCCCCGGTATAGTAGTTAGAGCTAGTAGCCTGATTTGCCCCTCTCCCTCCCCCAGTGTAGTACCCTGATGTGCCCCCAGTGAAGTAGCCTGATGTGCCCCCCCCCAGTGTAGTAGTCTTATGTGCGCCCCTCCACCCAGTGTAGTAGCCTGATGTGACCGGTACCCCCCAGTGAAACAGCCTGATGTGCCCCTCCCAGCCATGGCTGGATGGGAAGGCTGGACAGGACTTCTTAGTTAGCCCGCCCATCCAACTCTCTATGCTCTTGGGGCAGGAACCAGAGTAACACAGTGCCTAATGAGTCATCCTTGTCTGCAAGCTAATAACCCGGGCAACAGATCTTCCTCCCCCTTGCAGCTTTCTGAAAGAAGCAGTTGATAAGTGTGTGTAAAGCAGCTTTAATAGCGCAATGAAACCTACATTGTGTATAGCTACATACCCCACTAGTTTAATGGACTAATTGTATGTGATTTTCAGTTGTAGGTGGAATTTAATATGTTATCAATAGGGATGGAGTTTGGCGCAGCAAATTTTTTATCCTATAATTCTCTGCATGATCTTTGGCCTAAAGTTAGTTGGCCAATATGGATGGAGTTCACTGAGGTGACTGCACCTGTGAATCTACATGAGCACAGTCACTGCAGCAAAAGCCGTCCCTATTGGCCAGCTGACTTTAGGCAAGAGGTCATGCTGAGCATCATGGAATGGAAGTTTACCATAACAAACTTCTACCTATCCCTCCTGATAACATTGCTTACCTGCAACTCAAAATAATATGCAATCCTTTTATTCACAGCTTGACCTTTGGCCTGAAGTCATCTGGCCAATAAGGATGGAGTTTGCTGCAGTGACTACACTTGTGTGGGTTCATGGGCACAATCACCACAGCAAACACCATCCCTGTTCGTCAGATAACTTCACACCAGATGAATTGCTGGGTATGATGGAGTAGCTGCACAAGCGTCACTAGGGGGGTGCGGGGGGTACGATCTGCACCCCCCTTTACACTATAAGAGGGGTGACAGGCTTGCCAACCATGCTGCCTCCTTGCAGACAGCAATGCTTGATGCCGCAATTTACAAGAGCGCATCGCTCTGTGCTACAGGGTACAGGGCGGGGATCTCAGGCCACAGCAGAAAGTAGCATTCCCCTTTCTCTTCCCACCCTCCAATCATTAAAGCCCTTCACTATGCTGGTGCCTCTCTCCATCCAATGATACAGAGGCAGCCAGCTGAGAGCCCGCCCACACAATCCCCAAGAGACTAGCAGAAGCTGCAGGAGGAGAAAGCAGCGTGTCTGTGAGAGAAATGATCCTCCTCAGATTCCTGTGTGTTTCTGCAGCCAGCCAGATTCATATAAGCTGTCCTGTCCTGTTGTGATCTTATCTTTATTATCGTTCCACTCTCTGCACTTTCTGGCTGCTGTCTGCCTCCCCCCCCCCCCCCTCTCCTTTTTATCTACACTTTTCCTTACCAAAGGCACTTCTCTTTCTCAGTGGGACAGCTTATTTATTTTAATTTCAACAGCAATGATTCTATTTGGATATACTGTATTGTGTATTTGCTGTGCTGGTCATATTACTGCAAGCTGCAATACATTAACTCTTAGGGGGGCATACATCAGGTGACTTGGCAGCCGATCCACCATCCAATTATAATCAAAAGTAGATGAAAATCTGCCAAGTGTATGCCTGACGAACAATACAACCAATTTCGGCCGAAATTGGTTGCATTAGTCAATCAGACATGCTGCAACATGTAGGGCCAACTTGCTTGACAGGGTGCGTTGCGGTAACGGCAAACGCTATCGGAACGATTGACGAAACCCCTGACGCTGTTCTTGCAATATGTGTGTGCATACGTAATGCATAAATGGGCAGCACGGTGGCGTAGTGGTTAGCTCTCTCGCCTTGCAGCACTGGGTCCCCGGTTCGAATCCCAGCCAAGGCACTATCTGCAAAGAGTTTGTATGTTCTCTCCGTGTCTGCGTGGGTTTCCTCCGGGCACTCCGGTTTCCTCCCACATTCCAAAAACATACAGATAAGTTAATTGGCTCCCTCTAAAAATTGGCCCTAGACTACGGTACTTACACTACATAATATAGACATATGGCAATGGTAGGGTTTAGAATGTGAGCTCCTTTGAGGGACAGTTAGTGACAAGATATATATATACACTGTACAGCGCTGCATAATATGTCGGCGCTATATAAATACTAAATAATAATAATAATAATAAATGTGCTGTAATGTGCGTTTATACCTTACTTGTCCTGACGGTGGTCATCTGTCTTTCATCTCTTCAATTACCCGCATACATGCTGCTGGTGCATAACATGCAGGCGCATGATGTCACACCGCGCCAGTAGCGTGTATGCGGATAATTGAAGAGAGGCGGAAGATGGATGGCCAACGCGAAACAGGACAGGTAATGTATAAACACACATTACAGCACATTTACAGTATAGATTACACACACAGAACGGCGAGGTGGACGATGCGGTGGGCTCCCAAGATATTTCATGCTGAATTTGATTGGGAAGCGAACAGCAGTGTATGGGCAGCCAATAGTTCTTTCTCTTATCAGATTCGATTATAGAGAGATTTGTCTCTTGGTCGAATCTGCCCATCATTGCTAGATGTATGGCTACCTTTAAGGTGGACACAGATCTCCCTCTGATCAAATCTGATCAGAGAGATAGATCTTTTGGCCACCCATACACAGCAGACTGATTCCCAATCAATTTCAGCTTGAAATCTCTCAGGAATCTGCCGCCTTCATCCCTGTGCCTCTAATGTAAATGTGCCCCCCTGCACATGCATTTATACTGTACACTGTTGTCTGCCGCAGTGCCCATCCATCTTCTGCATTGCCGCCCTATATGGCTACTGGCATATAGCACTAGGAGGGCGTGCGTGATGTCATGTGCTATACCCTGGCAGCCTGTCACAGTGCCCATCCATCTTCTGCAATGCAACCCTATATGGCTACTGGCATATAGCACTAGGGGCGTGTGTGATGTCATGTGCTATACCCTGGCAGCCTGTCACAGTGCCCATCCATCTTCTGCAATGCAACCCTATATGGCTACTGGCATATAGCACTAGGGGCGTATGTGTGATGTCATGTGGTATACCCTAGCAGCTTGCCACAGTGCCCATCCATCTTCTGCAATGCAACCCTATATGGCTACTGGCATATACCACTAGGGGCGTGTGTGATGTTATGTGCTATACCCCAGCTGCGATTGAGGCATGAAAGCAGAGGATGGATGGGCACCACAATGGGCAACCGTGGACAGGTGAAATATAACTGCCCATGGGCACATTTGCATTAGGGGGGACAGCACTACAGGTTCCATCTCGCATATCACAATATCTCGTGCCATTACTGACATGGACCCAAAACTTACCACGACAGCCTGAGATTTCCCAGCATGTCCGATTGATACATTTTACCAATTTTTGGCTAAAATTAGTTGAATCATCAATCTGGCATGCTTGTGGTGGCACCGATTTGCATCAGATTTGATAATTATTGAATTGGATCAGTGATTGGCTGCTGAATCGTCTGATGTATGGCCACCTTAACTTTTTTGACTTTATTATTAATATAGCGCTGACATCTTCCGCAGCATTGTACAGAGTATATTGTCATTTAACTGTGCCTCAGAGGGGCTCACAATCTAATCCCTACCATAGTCATATGTCTATAATATAGTGTATATGTCTATAATGTAGTGTATGTATTGTAGTCTAGGGGTCAATTTATGAGGAAGCCAATTACCTTATCTGTATGTTTTGGGGATGTAGGAGGAAACCGGAGTGACCCCTTTTTGTCATCAGAACTGCCTTAATTCTTCATGGAATCCGTTTAGGGTCATGGCAATTACCTTAAAGCGGATCTGAGATGAAAAACTAACTATAACAAGTAACTTGTCTATATACCTTATCTAAAGTTTAGACAGTTTAAACAGCAAATCTAGCTGCAAACAGTTTCAGCAGTTTATGATGATTTATTCCTGTGATACAATGACAGCAGCCATGTTGTTTGTAAACATTACACACAAGCAGGCTTATCTGCTTCTTGAGCAAAAAAACTGATTCCTCCCTCCTCCCCTCTGCCTCTGAAATCTCTGGCTAGTAATACCTCCCCCTCCTCCTGCCCAGACTGAGCTCCCATGAGCCCTTGCTACTGTCTGAAAATGCCAAGGCTCTCTGAAATGCTGTGGGCGTGGCTTGTTTAGTTTATAGGGAATTAGAGTATTAAAACAAAAACAAAAAAGTATTTAGCTTTAGGAATGCCCTATAAACTATATGAAAGGAACGCAATTATGCAATGAGTAAAAGTTCATCTTGGATCCACTTTATATATATATATATATATATATATATATATATATATATATATATATATATATATATATATATATATATATATATATATACATACATACATATCGGTATATATAAAATCTACTTACCCGGGGCTCCCTCCAGTCTGGCAGCCACCCTGTGCCCTTCCCGCAGCTCCGCTTCCCGCCGGTGTCCCGGGGTCCCCTCCGGTGCAAGATGCTGACTTCAGAAGGTCGGCATCTACTGCGCCTGTGCAGTACACTCCAGATGACGTCAGCGCAACCGTGAGTGGCTCTTGTGCAGACTCAGTCGATGCCGACCTGACGAGGGTGGCATCTTGCATCGGAGGGGATCCCGGGTCGGTGGCGGGGAGCAGAGCTGCGACGAGGGCACAGAACAGTTTCCAGGGACTATATATCTCCTCAGACATTCCTTTTAAGGGTCACTTTGCTAGCTGTGTTTTAGAAGGAAATGCAAGCCCACTGAGTTACACTGCAATATTACAGTTGGCTCAGCACATAGCCATTTTTGTTGTGGTGTGCCCCGCATACTGCATTCACTTATTTTCCCCAAACTTTGACTGTAACACAGCATTCCACCCCCTCCACCACAAAAAATTGCTTGATCAGAGGGGGGGGGGGGGTGTCTGTGAATAGTCTGCACCGGGTGCCAAATACCCTAGCTACGCCACTGAGTAGCTGTCATGATGATTTTATTGGCCTCAGCAGTTTGCATCACTAACTGGAAATAGCATACAGTCAGCAAAGGCCAGGACACCTGATATGCCTACTTGTACTGGTCAACGCTTTTCAATGTATTAGACAGAAGATCAGTACTGTTGTCAGAGTACAATGCAGAATTTTAAACTATTGCAAAATTAGTTTTGCATATAATTGTAATTACAATGCCTAATTTTGCAATGACTCTATAATGGATTTTCATAAGAAAACTTTCTGGTTTTATCTCATAAGAAAAGACATGGTATGGAGGTGTGGTCTGTATTGAAGGGTGGAGTTAAAAGCGCAAGAACTTCTGTGCCTATAGGCTCACGAGATGTAAATTCATCCCTGATTTTGGGTACACAATGGGGAATAAGAGGCGCCAAGACTAATAATACAATTTTAAAAACTAAAAACATTGATAGCAGCGGTGTCGTACCTTAATGATGGCCTCAAGGTCAAATTTCAGTGCCTGGTGTGCTACTGAGCCAAGCGGAGAGGTACTTGATGCTTAGCTTAATAGCACACTTGGCACTGAAATTTAGCCTGATGAAGTGAGACATATGAACTCACAAAACACATTGCTTAGTGCAAATACATTTTCTTGTGTACCTTACTTGGTGTTATCATTAAGGCAAGCCACCTCTGTTTTTCGATTTTAGGGGTTTTATCAATCTGGGCGCCTCTTGTCACCATGTTGTGTTTACACTCCTCCCTCTGGAGGGTGACCTCCTGTAGCATTCTTAGCTAGTGGGTCACAGGTTGTCTTTTAAACCAAGAGAGAGAGACATACAGGGGAGATCCTGTACCCGTGTGGAGATGATTATTGTCCAGAAGCCTTCATTGCATGTTTACTGCACTTTTTCTTATGTTCTGCCTGTCTGCAAACATCTACAAGTTGCATTGCAATATGCATCCTCCCAGTGTACCTCACTCCATATTCATTTCATCTGCTCTGCTTTGCTCACCTTACTCAGCTTCTCATGAACTGTTAGCTCTCCTGAAATCTCTCTCTCCCTCCAGCAGCTCAAAAACCTTACAAACATTTAAATCCCATTCACATTTGCTTACTCTCTCCCTCCTACTCTTACTTGCTGCTGGTGATGTATCGCCTAACCCTGGGCCACAGCCTGCTGCCAGACAAGCATCCCCTGCTGACCCGCTTCACAGCTCTCTATCCACAAATAACTTCAACACCCATCCTCGCCCCAACCTCATTTCCATCCATCCCACTCACAAGCACATGCTCCCCCTACCCTGCGGTCTCTGGAATGCCAGATCCGTCTGCAATAAACTTACAGAGGTCCACAACCTCTTCCTCTCCAAATCCCTCACCATCCTCGCACTCACTGAGACATGGCTCACCCCCTCTGACTCTGCCGCAGAGGCTGCCCTCTCATACGGGGGGCTTCACCTCAGTCACACCCCCAGACCAGACAACAGGACCGGGGGAGGGGTGGGTCTGCTCCTCTCCCCATCCTGCACATTCCGTGTCCTCACTCCACCTTCCTCCCTACAATTCACATCATTTGAGGCCCACACTATCCGCCTCTACAATCCCTTCCCAACCATTGTTGCAGTCTTATACCGCCCTCCGGGCTCCACACGACAATTTCTCGACAACCTTGCCTCCTGGCTCCCACACATCCTCTCCTCTGACCTCCCCACCATCATCCTCGGGGATTTCAATATACCCATCAATGAACCCAAGAACTCTGTTGCAACCCGGCTACTCACCATAGCCAACTCACATGGCCTAGTACAACACACCAACGCCCCCACTCACACTGCACGTCACACTCTCGACCTTATATTCACTAAATCCACCACCATTGCAGACCTCGACATCGCACCATTTCCACCCTCAGACCATTACCTTCTCGCCTTCAACCTCCTCACGGAAGGCACCTCCAAACTACCCGCCCACCCACCTGGTCGATGGCAGCGAGACCTACGCAAGCTCAACCCTGGCATCCTTGCTGGCTCCCTCCATGGCCTATCCTCCACTCTCCCCACCCTAACCTGTCCTAATCTTGCTGCAGCTCAGTATCACCAAATTCTCTCATCAGCCCTAGAGAAAGCTGCTCCACCAATATTCCGCCGCAACCGACCCCCAGCCCTGGCGCACTACCCATACTCGCAACCTCCAGAGGGAAACACGCGCCACTGAACGAAAATGGCGGAAAACTCGACTAAACCAGGATTTCCTACAGTACAAGACTAACCTGCAGCAGTTCCACACTGCCCTTGCTCATGCGAAGCAGGAATACTTTACCAAGCTCATCGGAGCACAAGCTTCCAATCCCCGGCGTCTTTTTAGCACCTTCAACTCCCTGCTTAAACCCACCCCCCCACCTTCTGTTTCCTCCCTCTCTGCCACAGATTTAGCCACCCACTTCACCAACAAAATAGTCTCCATCCGTCAGGAAATATCCAATCTTCAATCTTCACCTCCCACCCGCTCACAACCTACTCCTTCTCCACCCTATCCTCCCCTCACCTCCTTCACTCCTACTACCACTGAGGAGGTCAACCACCTACTGCAGACTTCCCATACCACTACCTCCCCCCTTGACCCTATCCCTTCTGATCTACTTCAGCCTCACTTCACGGATCTGGCCCCAGTCCTCACTACCATGTTTAAGCTCTCCCTATCCACAGGCACCTTCCCCTCAGACTTCAAGCAGGCCACTGTACTGCCTCTGCTCAAGAAACCCTCCCTCGACCCCTCGCTACCCTCCAACTACCGCCCGATCTCCCTCCTCCCCTTCGCCTCAAAACTCCTTGAGCGTCTGGTTCACAAACGCCTGACCCAGTACCTCAATGCCAACTCACTACTAGACCCACTGCAATCTGGATTTCGGCCTGCCCACTCAACCGAAACGGCTCTCACTAAAGTGGTCAATGACCTTTCCTTAGCTAAAGCTGAAGGTAAATACACCATTCTCCTCCTCCTTGACCTTTCAGCAGCTTTTGATACAGTAGATCATCCCCTACTCCTCCAGTCCCTCCAATCCATGGGCATTCACGATCTCGCCCTGACCTGGCTTTCATCCTACCTCTCCAACCGCTCCTTCACGACCTCCTTCAATGAGTCCTCGTCCACCCCCAACCACCTCTCGGTGGGAGTCCCCCAAGGCTCGGTCCTTGGCCCCCTACTTTCCTCCCTATACACATCCTCCATTGGCAAGGTTATCTCCTCCATGGGTTTTAACTATCATCTGTATGCAGATGACACCCAAATTTATCTCCACACCCCTGACATATCCACCACTACCATGGACAAGGTCTCCTCCTGCCTATCTGCCATCTCCTCCTGGATGTCCGCTAGGTTCCTGAAACTAAATCTAGACAAAACGGAATTTATGATCTTCCCACCCAGGTCATCCCTGGACTTCCCAGATGTGCAGGTCACTGTTAACCACACTACTATTCACCCTACCTCTCAAGCCCGCTGTCTGGGTGTCACCCTGGACTCCGCACTCTCCTTCACTCCCCACATCCAAAACCTCACAAAGTCCTGCAACTTCCACCTTCGTAACATCTGTAAGATTCGCCCTTTCCTGACCCCTGCCACCACTAAACTCCTCATCCATGCCCTCATAATTTCCCGCCTCGACTACTGCAATGCCCTTCTGTCTGGACTCCCTAAGACCCGAATAGCCCCACTGCAGTCCATCATGAATGCGGCTGCCAGAATTATCCACTCCTCCCATCGCTCCACCAGGGCAGCTCCCCTCCGTGAATCCCTCCACTGGCTTCCTATCCAGTCCAGAATCAGATTCAAGATATCGGGCTCGATTCACAAAGCGGTGCTAACCCAGTTAGAGACTTTAGGCATGATAACCATTGCACCACTCTGGTGAAAAGCCAGTTTAGGTGTGATAAGTTTAGGCATGATAAGTTTAGGTGTGATAAGTTTAGGCATGCTAAGTTTAGATAAGTTTAGAACGCTTGCAAAGTCCCGCACGCAAAGCAGCGCCATTAAACTTTATACAAAGTGCACCAGTCTTTGCTAGCGTAAAACTTTTGATCAGCTGTGCACTGCGGTGCTAACACAGTTGGCGCTTAAACTTATCACACCTAAACTTATCACACCTAAACTTATCACGCCTAAACTTATCACACCTAAACTTATCACACCTAAACTTATCATGCCTAAACTGAGTTTAGGCATGATAAAGGGCTTTTCACCAGGGTGCTAACTGTTAGCACCGCTTTGTGAATCAGGCCCATTGTGTCTGACCTACAAATCCATCCACAAAACCTGTCCAACCTACATTTCTGATCTTACTCAGAGATGCACACCAAGCCGCTCACTCCGCTCCTCCAATGAACTTCGCCTGACCGTCCCCCGCATCACCCAGTCCCATGCACGCCTCCAAGACTTCTCAAGAGCCTCTCCGACACTATGGAACTCCCTACCTCCACCCATTAGGGCAGCCCCCTCCTTCAACACCTTCAAGAAGGCCCTCAAAACTCACCTTTTTACTCTTGCCTACCACACCTCACAATTGCTCTAAACCCACAGCCGAACTCTGGTCCCCTACCTCTCGTGTCCCTACCTCTCCCTCTAGATTGTAAGCCTTTGGGCAGGGTCCTCCTCCTTTTGTGTCCTACCTGATCATGCACCTCTATTACTGTGCACCCATGCTATGCATTTGAGTGAACCTAACTTGCCTAACTCTATGCTCCCATCCAGTGACTGACTAAGCATTACCTGGTACTCATACTGTGCTGTGTGATCTGGTTTTCTTGTATTCCTGTATTGTCATATTGCTGTATGTCACCCCTAAATATTGTCTGTGACCTAAATTAATGTCCAGCGCTGCGTAATATGTTGGCGCTTTAAAAATACAACAAATAAATAAATAAATAATTGCATGGTTTCCCTTCTTGCAAGCTAATTTTGTGAGTACAACAACCTCCAAATAACATTCTGCCTTCTATTCCTGAATATATTACACCATCCAGACTCCCGGTGTGTCTGTGTTTATTTTTATAGGGTTTTTCCTTTTTCTACCTAAGGTCTGCTTTTGGGTAGTACAGCAATGACCTCAAGGTAGAATCCTATAATATCTTACCAGGGCAGAAAGCAACCACTGTGTGCAAAAAATATGAGCTACTGTGGTCTCCAGCACACAAGGAACCTTGCATGACTTCACTACTTATAAAATTAGTTATACATCTTTTTACTAGCACTAGTTATACATCTAGTTACTATAAAACATAGCATTTAATTAACAGGCTTAAAACAAAGACAGATATGACAATAAAGCATTAAAGGGGAACTGAAGTAGAGGTATACGGAGGCTGCCATATTTATTTCCTTTTAATCAATACCAGTTGCCTGGCAGCCCTGCTGGTTTATTTCTCTGCAGTAGTATCTGAATAACACCAGAAACAAGCATGCAGCTAGTCTTGTCAGATCTGACTTTAAAGCCTGAAACACCTGATCTGCTGCATGCTTGTTCAGGGGCTATGGCTAATAGTATTAGAGGCAGAGGATCAGCAGGGCTGCCAGGCAACTGGCATTGATCAGAAGGAAATAAATATGGCAGCCTCCGTATACCTCTTACTTCAGTTCCCCTTTAAAACATCCATATGTCTCATATGTCTCAAGTGACCTTATGAAATTAGTAGGAAAACGGTGCACATACACTGATTGAGCCCCGTTTCAGGGGCCTATTGATTCTCGGCACCAGTGGTTGGTGTGGGCACTCCCAGGGTGTGGAGTCTAAGCGACCATGGGACCACCAGGTGATCCAGCAAGGGATGATGGTCCAACAAGAGGGTAAACCCTGAAGTTAGAGGAGGAGAAACAGGGAGAGAGAATGAGAGGGCGGATTGGAGATTAGGAAAAATTGACAGGACAGACTGGAAGAACAGGATGGGCAGACAGGACTGTATAGACAAGATTGTCTAAAAAGGACTGCCTGGACAGGACTGGCTTGACTGATAGAAATAGATTGGACATGATGACTGACCCAACAAGTATGTCCAAAAATTAGGCAGTGCGTTGAGATTTCAGTATGTAGACAGTTTATCAGTGATCCCTAGCGCAGCACAGTCCTTATATTCTTTCTTGCTATACAATTCAGGTTGTATCACCGCCACCACACCCGATTAGAGTACGACTCACCCTCTTGTAAGACCAACAATATGGTCTAATGGCGCCTTGGGGTTATTCCCTGGTCACCCCTGACCAATCTATCTAGTTTGCCTCCTGTAGATATTAGGACCTCCGTGACAGGATCAATGGTTCTCCAATACTCCCACTCTACGTTTTCCTCTTCATATAATCTTATATGCAAACCTCCAAAAAGAGGCACAACATAGCGTAATACTGCTTTAAAAGTTTTAATACTAAAAAATAAAAGGTGTTCCTGATGAGTCAATTGACGAAACCGTTAGGGCGGTACCCGAAAGTGGCGGCAGAGTGCGAGGACCTGAGCGTTCGGTGAGGAGTGGACGGCTGTGCGCGCGGCAGCTGTTACCAGCCTCGGAAAACCGTCGGTGGCCCATACAAACGGGGGAGAGCCCGTCCAAAAACTCATGTGCTGTATACTACTTTTAACGTGTAAGTGCAATATTTTTTAGTATTAAAACTTTTAAAGCAGTATTACGCTATGTTGTACCTCTTTTTGGAGGTTTGCATATAAGATTATATGAAGAGGAAAACGTAGAGTGGGAGTATTGGAGAACCATTGATCCTGTCACGGAGGTCCTAATATCTACAGGAGGCAAACTAGATCGATTGGTCAGGGGTGACCAAGGAATAACCCCAAGGCGCCATTAGACCATATTGTTGGTCTTACAAGAGGGTGAGTCGTACTCTAATCGGGTGTGGTGGCGGTGATACAACCTGAATTGTATAGCAAGAAAGAATATAAGGACTGTGCTGCGCTAGGGATCACTGATAAACATGATGACTGACTGGACAGACTGAATTGACTGGAAAGCATTGACTGGGCATTGACTGAGAATTACAGGACTATCTGCCTGAAACAGTGACCGAAATCGCACTGGACGATATGGTAACACATGGCTGCAACACAACGAAACCACACTGAGTGCTGTTTGGCCAAGGTTTAAATAACTCTGGCCTTCATGCCAGTGCAGAAGCTCCACCCCCACTGCAAGCTCAAATCAAATGAGTGTAGGAGGCATGTGTGCTCCCCAGGAATGCACCGAACAGTGGAGGAGAAGGACGGCGACCACGCCATCTTGACCAGCCTCCAAGAACAGTGTCCATGGACACTGAACGTGATAAAAAGCCCCCTGCTGGAATCTGGGAGTTTAAAAGTCTTATTCTCATGAGAGAACAAGGTGAAGAAAGTTCACTGTAAAGGTGGCCACACACCATACAATTTTTTAAATATCTGTTCAATTTAAGAATTGCAATCAATTTTTCTGACTGATTGTAACATTTCAAAAACATGACCAATGTAGCACACGTATGTTAAATTTTTCCCCAATTGTGACAAAAATGATTGGAAACTCTGACAAAATTGCTAGGGTGTATATATTAATAAATTGACAATCTAACTCACACCATACAATCTTTAGAAAGATTGAAGAAAAATATCTAGCATTCCGGATCGATAAAAATCGAAGAAAACGGGAAATCCGATTGTATTTTTCAGTCAAATGGAAAAAAAAAGCTTTTACATTTTTACGGGAGATCCGATCGTTTTTATCGAATTACTGTAAAATCAGATTATTTTATTGTATCGTGTGTGGCCAGCTTAAGATTGACTTACACATTTAAGAACCTCAAAACCACATTCCACAATTTCTATTGGTACATAAAAAAATCCTCTGGTGCTGATACTATACTTCTTCATAGCCCCGAATGGGAAGAGGTAAATCGCATGCCCACTCCTTCAGTATCATAGCGGGAGACGGTTTTTCTAAATAAGTTAGTGGAAGCCATGCCTGGCTCCAAGCACTGTACTATTAGTAAGACTCAACCAAGGAAATGTATATATACCAACCAAGGAAAAACATTTTCAACCATGAAAATTGACAAGTTCAAACACCATTATTCCTGACCTATAGTTCAGTAAACATGAATATGGATAACGTGAGCTTATTTGGTTAAAAGGATACTCATCTTATAAGAAAAAGTAACTGCATGTTAGTAAACAATGCTGTGGGAGCCACTATTAAGTCAAAAATCAGCTTTTTGTGGCAGAAATCGGTATTTGGAAATCGGTATTCAGTAATCGAAATTCTGTGGAATACCGCATTACAGAGACTCTGAATGTTAAGGCTAATCATATGATTTGGAAGTATATGGCCAATCAGAGAATCAGGGCCATATCCTATTGCTTAACTCACCAGTGCTAAGCCCTGCCAAGTTCTTATTTTAGGTAAGGGGAGCATCGCCTAATATTATTTGTTTTAACACATCCCCCCTCCTTTTGGTGGAAAAGAACTTACTTGGGTGATATAATCGCCCAGCGAGTTCTTTAAACCATATCCTAAACCAGTGAATGCACGTCATTGCTGCTGCATCTGGGAGAGTCCTTTAATAAGGAGGAGTCCCCCAGAGCTTCCCTGTCGGGCTGCCGCACATCGCCGAAAACCCCCACGCAGCTGCGCCATCACCCCTGTCAATTTACACACTGCTGCTAAACACCTGCTGCCTTTCGCCGCAATATAATTACAATGTATCTGTCAGTTGTAAAACATCTGTGAAGCTCCCGCCGAGGGACTATTTTCATTAGTTCAGACATTGGACCAATGGGGAGCCCTGGCTTGAGTTTCAAAGATGCTTTGCCGGGGCTCTGATAACAGTAATTACAGTGAGAGTACAATGTAATTACAGTGTCGTTGCAGCGTGAAGCGGCAGATGTTCGGTGGCAGTATGTAAATTGACAGAAGTGACGGCGCAGCTGCGTGGGGGACTTTGGCATTGGCAATGGGTGGTGGCCTGACGGGGAGCTCTAGGTGTCTCCTTATTAAAGATGCAGTGGTGGAAGATGGCAGCAGATGTTTGGCCATTATCTCTTGAGAGTTGAAATATGCAGAAGAAAGAAAGAAAGCTATGAGAATTATTAGTGCTTTGTGATAAGACATGCTATAATAAGTATATTCTACATTTCTTAAGCCTGTTTGATAAAGACACCACACAAGATAGTAAAGGTAACTTTATCCACAATTATTGCATTGCAAGAAAAGGTTTTATATTGCAAATACACACATGTATATTTGCCTTTAAGTAATGAAGAAGTGTCCCTTTGTATTCTATCCTAACATGGGAAACTTTAGCTCTGCTTTGACAAGGCTACACAGTTTGCTACCAAGGAACCACACATTGTGCCCCAAGGCACTAAACTATAAACGTACTTTGGAGTGAACAGACTTTTATTTAGTTATGATTGGGTATTTCAGATCACTGGTAACTTAAACAACTAGCAAAAAAAACATATGGTAGAGGAGAGGTCTGTAAAATTCCAGCCCATATAATCATAAGCATTTCTTCTGTTGGGCTAGTGCTAACTAGTTAAAGACTAACACATATCCTCTTCTGCATCTTCTTTCTTTAGGTATGGTTGACTTACACCAATCTTCAGTCCATGCCACAGTTATGAGTACCAGGCAAACAGCCACTACTGCAGTTAAAGGACTTACGATATCATCAGTATAAAATAAGTTAAGTACCTATGTTTATTCTGTATCAACGGAGGACGCCATCCGCGCCCTCTGTTTACTTCCGCCGGGTCCCCCGCTCTTTTCCAGACCCCCGGTCGGCTCCTGACTCCACCGCCCGGGTCGGGCTCTCATTCCACATGTAAAATGGCCACCGGAGCTTGCCGCGGCTTTGCAGTCCGCATAGACTTGAGTGCGGCTGTGCAGCTCTAGGGCCTCCCCCCGATCCACGCACAGCACACAGCCTGTAGTGAGGATACGGCGGGAGGAGCCCTAGAGCTCGCTGCACAGCCCCACTCGCTTCTATGCGGACTGTGCAGCTGCGGCAAGCTCCGGCGGCCATTTAACATGTGGAATGAGAGCCTGACCCGGGCGGTGGGGTCAGGAGACGACCGGGGGTCTGGAAAAGAGTGGGGGACCCGGCGGAAGTAAATAGAGGGCACGGATGGCGTCCTCCGTGGATACAGAATTAACACAGGTACTTAACTTTTTCTACACTGTTGACATCATAAGTCCTTTAAGATATGGTGTCAGCTGCTCTAACTAGGCAAACACTGTGCTGACATGGAGGAAACATACTAGTTGTTAGCTAATCAGTGTACAGTAAGTCAAGGGATAGTTAACACTCGTTTGAGCGTATAGTTTAAATGAAAGCAGTGGAAATGTATAACATGATCGAGAAAAAGAAATCCTTTGATTTAATTACCCACCATAGTTTTCAGGATCAGTTGTATTTAAATACAGGATTCTATTATCTTGTACCCTTTCCATTTTCTGTATTTTAACATATAATCATCTTACTGGTATTTGTCAAAGCCTTCTTCTAAGGCTGTACAACCATGGGGATAGAATTCATTCATTCCACTTATGCCAAGATGTTCGCAAAGAGCTGTGAGGCTGTCATAATCCCTCTACTAATCAGATGTACTTATATGGAAGATTTATCTATTATAATTTCATTATTTGAAAACAGAATAAAAATTAATTTCAATAACTTTTATGTAACATCAATAGTAATGATTTTAATTTGCATTTTATTTCTTAGAATAAGGGAATGTCTGCTGCTGGTTTCGTAGAATTATTTTTAGAGACAGGCAAGGATTATTGCTAAGACTTTCAATAAAAGGCTTTGAAACACTGTAGGTGCTACATCTGCAGAAACCCCTGTAGTCTGTTCCCAACAGTTAAGTGAAAATGTAATGAAATTTAGATCACTTATGTTATGCTGAACATTTTACAATTATAAAAATGTGAAAATCTCTGGTGAAATTTACACCCAACTTTGTTAATTTAAGGGGAAGGGAGCATAACCTTTGTCTCTACCATTTTCTCGTCATTAAAACATGTCATGCTCCTCTCTTTCTTATTATTTTCTTCAAGGTTTTCACTTCTACTAATATGTGGCTATTAACAATATGTAATTTATCTAATCTATATATTCAGTGCAGTGCCCATCACTTCTAGATTTCCTAATTTATTTTCTGAAGTAGCTGCATGAAAGCAGCTGTTCATCTATTTCTGCTGTCTAAAACAGAGCTAGTATAACTATCAATGCAGTAATCTCAGCACAGCAACTGTGTTAATGCGATAGTCCCATCTAGGAAATTATGCATAATTATGCATACAAGTTTAATTAGAAACCTAATATTTTTTATTTGAATAAACTTTTGCAAACCTGTGTTGATGAAAAAATACATTATTAACCACTTCAGCCTTTAGTGTTGTTTCACCTTATGCATCTGAGCAACTGTCACCTCCCATTCATTCACCAATAACTTTATCACTACTTATCTCAATGAAATGATCTATATCTTGTTTTTTTTTCCACCATTTAGGTTTTCTTTGGGTGGTACATTTTGCTATGAATTATTTTATTATAAATCCATTTTAACAGGAAGATTAAAAAAAATGGAAAAAAATCATTATTTCTTAGTTTTTGGTCATTATAGTTTTAAAATAATACATGGTACCGTAATTAAAACCCATGTATTTTATTTGGCCATTTGTCCCGGTTATTACACCATTTAAATTATGCCCCTATCACAATGTATGGCCCCGATATTTTATTTGGAATAAAAGTGCATTTTTTTCAGTTTTACGTCTATCACTTATTACAAACCCATAGTTTAAAAAATAACAGTAATATACTTTACTACATACATATTAAAAAAGTTCAGTCCCTAAGGTAACTATTTATGTATTTATTTTATTGTATATTTTTTATTTATTTTTTCCCCAAAAAGTTTTGTGTAGCTATTGGGGAGTGTGGGGGGTAAGGGGATAATTTTAAAAGTAAAAAAAAAAAGTCATTATTTGAAAAATTTTATTTCTAGATATAATTTTACTATTTGGCAACAAGATGTCCTTGCAGCTCTCTTCCGTATGTGTAGTATTAGTATGCAAAATGGAAGTAATGCGTGGACGTAACGTGAGGGCTTTGTGAAAGACGGAGCCATCTCGTAGACGGCGTCGGTCTTTCATACGGCACTGTGCAGTGAACAGGTATGCAGTGACTGCTGGTATATAACACTGCGTGCTGTCATGCAGGTGCTGTGAACATGAACGGTATGCACGGTCGGACTGGTATTACAAATGTGCAGCTGTCACACACATAGGTGCGGTGAACAGTTATGCAGTGACTGCTGGTATATAACACTGTGTGCTGTCACGCAGGTACAGTGAACATGAACAGGTATTCACGGTCAGACTGGTATTACAAATGTGCAGCTGTCACACACACAGGTGAAGTGAAAAGGTAGGTACTGAATGTGCTGGGCCTTGCACAGTATAGCAATTAGCAAGAGCCAGCTGTGACACACAGGGCTGTATAATGCAGTGTCAGTGACACACACACACACAAAAAAAGACTTCACAAGAACATTAGCTCATTAGACTTCACAAGAAAAGAGCTCTTTTTGTGGTGCCTTTCAACAACAAATATCAGCTAGGAGCAAGCTACAAGAGCCTAACTAAGCTTTCCCTATCTCTGCAGCAGGTTCCTCTCCCTTCTCTCACTACTGCAGCAACACCGAGTGAGATAATGGCCGGCGCAGCTGCCTTATATCCGGGGGGGGGGGGCTCTTGGAGGGAGTGCAGCCTGATTGGCTGTCATGTGTCTGCTGACTGTGATGTAGAGGGTCAAAGTTTATCCCAATGATGTAATATAGGGGTGGGTCGAACTCGCCATAAAGTTCGCGTTTTGACGCGAACGCGAACCACCGATGTTCGCGCGAATAAGTTCGGGACAACTCTAGCTGTAAAGTGTAAACAAAGAATACAGTTTGCTCTGCTAACTACAGATTCTTCAGATTTCACATACATGGGCTGCAGACAAATCTCCTGTTTCCAGTCTGCAGCTCTGGCAGTATGTGCTGCAGGACATGGCTGTTGAAGTGATTTCTAACAACATTCTTAAACATAATTTTATTTTAGCTAATCAAAGTTAATCATAGATAAAAAACTAGATGTGCCTACACAAGGCCAGGAAATCATTTGTCCTGGAAATTTAGCTTTAATCAACAACTTTGATAATAAGGATGGCTGTAGATATAATTTTTTTTTTCAGCTTTCCCATAGACATCATAGGGCAGCTCATTGTGGAAGCATGATCTAATCACCGTAAACACATCCAAGCAGCAGATACATTGCCATTTGGCTTCACATACATTCTGTGTTTATATCTGTATAAAGGAGTTCAGCCAGCACCATGCTTAAAATTTAATTTATCATAACTCTTTAAAACATGGCATGAAAACAAAGCTGAGGCATTTCAAGAAAGATTCTGATAGCGAAAGGAACAGTAGCTCCATTGTAGATTCCAAGACATTTTTACAGAGCTACAGAGCTAAAGGATTTTTTTAAAGGATTGGGCTGGCTGATACAATGCATTTGATTTACACCTGATATGCTGACAGGTGATGTCGTAAAAATCCAGTGAGATTCAAAGTGTTTTACTTCGTGCTTCGTGTATACTGTGTCTGTGAAAAGAAGAGGAGAAAGGAGCTGGGACAGACAGCAGAGGCTCTGACACAGATTATCTCTGGGAATAACGGCAAATGTACCATTTTTTTAGACTTTTATTATTTGTCACTAGGTGCAGGAATATTTGACCTCCAATCCTCCATAGCCTGACCCATCAAAAACAGAGTTCCTGCAATCTCATATCTGTGGTCAGCAGAGAACCTACAGTGGAAAGGGTAGTAAATTCTTGCTGTACAGTGTTTTTAGTTTTCCTGAGTAGTTATGAAGACTTTACAGTTTTGGGGTCATGCACTTTCTTTTCATCATGAGCCTTGCTAATCTGCTGTAATAGTATTATATACTGTATATTATATTGTATTGTCAGTGAGTGATAGACCTTGCAAACTGGCATATCTAAAATATGTTCCGTCTTTGGAGAAAAGAACAACATAATAGTTGAGGAAGAAAAGCGCTGGGCACTGGTGTGCTTGCTCCAAAATGTTAATCCATCCTGTGCCCCAGATGGCATCTTTTTGCCTCTGAAGAAGCAGGGTGACCTGTGAAATGACTGTTAGGCCGCCCCTTTACTTTCCTTTGTTGTTTACTGCTATGTACCGGATGGATTAAAATTAAAAAATTTTGGAGCAAGCACACTGGTGCCCAGCGCTTTTCTTTTTCAATTACCATTGTGACTGTATGTAGGCTGTGAGCACAGTGAGGTACCATTATCCCTCTGTTGGGCTGTACCAGTCTGTGTGTGAGTGCCGACTTACCTTTTGTTTCTTTTGTTTTGGAGAAAAGGAGCATCTTCTAGTACTACTGCCATTGTGAATTGCTAAGTAAACAAGAGTAAGAAGTATATCACATATAATATAACAGTACTATGATTTCACTAGTGAAATTTATGTGTAATACAAACATTACAGTACAATAATATTTGTAAAGTGTTTTTCTCCCATAGGACTCAAAGCACATAGCTATGTCTCAGATCAATACAGGGTTGCAGGCTGGACTGTTTGAGGCCTGGAACCCACTAGAGTATTTTTTTTAGCGTTTAGGGAGCGTTTTCAACCGCTAGCGATTTCCCTAAATGCTCTGCCAATGTACATGGATGGGACAGATTCCACTAGAGCGATTGCGATTAAGGAAATCGCAATCGCAGGACATGAGGCATTTTGGGAGCATTTCCATTCTAATGAATTGTATCGGAGCAGGGAAATCGCTCCAAAAATCGCTGGCAAAGCGCTATCACAAATCGCCAGTGATTGCGATAGCGCTTTGCGCTTTTTAGTGGGTTCCAGGTCTTATAGAGGAAATAGTCAGGTGTTTATAAATGCCAGACTACACAGTTGGCTTTTCAGTTTGGACTTATATGCTTCCAGGTATGGAGATCTCCCGATTGGGGGTGGCCGAGAGTTCCAAAGTACAGGGGCAGCATGACAGAAGGCTCTGTCTCCAAAGGTTTTGAGGTGGACTCTGGGTGTGACTAAGTTATTAGAGACTTTTAAACTAAGACTGTGGGGGTTGGATGCAGTGCAACAAGTCCATCAGGTATCCAGGGTCCAGATTATGCAAGGGTTTGAATGTCAATAAGCAATCTTAAACACAATTCTCCATTTTATCGGTAGCCAGTGGAGTGAGCGATGGGTTGATGTTATGTGGCACTAGCAATGATGGGGTTGGCTAACAGCCTTGCAGTGGCATTTTGTATTTATTTCAGGCAGTGCAGGTCTTTGTTTGGAAGGCCTGTATAGAGAACATTGCAGTAGTCCAGCTATGATGTGATGAAGGCACAAACTAGAGTTGGAAGATCTGCTGGAGGTATGAGGTGTTACATTTTTACAATGTGGTGAAAAAAGGAATGTTTCGCAAGAACTGAGATTTGATTCCTGAACCTTAATTCCTCATCAATCAGTACAACCAGGCTGCACACAAAGTCTGAGTTAAGATCTGAGCTCCATATCCTTAGTGATGTTGGCTTAGACTGGAGCTGCTTTTCTGATGAGCATTGACCTCCGATAACAAGAATCTCGGTTTTTTCAGCATATAGTTTTAGCCAGATGCCATTCATCCACTACTGAAGTTCAGCTAAGCACATGTTTATTTGTGGGGTAGGGGCTGTGATGCCAGGTTTGAATGATTAATATAGCTGTGTGTCATTAGCATAGCAATGACATATCAGGCCAGGTTTTGTATGATTTTTCCAAGTGGCAGCATGTATATCAGGGGTCTCAAACTCGCGGGCCATTTGCGGCCCTCGATACAATATTTTGTGGCCCTCGCCGGCAAAAGCTTCCTTATAGTTCGCTTCAGTGCTCCCAAGTAATCCGCCGCATCCCCGCCGCTAAACGAGGGCTGCAGAGCCCCCAAATCGCCCGGGGGGCAATCCGCCGGCATTTCCTGGAAGGGGCAGAGCTTTCAGCTTAAGCTCTTCCCCTCCTGACGTCAATCGCCGCACGGATCGCCGCCTCTCCCCACCCTTCTCTGTGAAGGAAGAGTGAGAGGGGCGGGCAGAGGCAGCGATGCGGCGCGATTGTGAAATTCCTTATGCGGCCCAGCCTCATCCTGTCTTTGCCTCCTGCGGCCCCCAGGTAAATTGAGTTTGAGACCCCTGATGTATATGGTGAACAGCAAAGAGGATTGTATTGTGCCCTGTGATATATTAACTTCCTGTTTGTGGCACATTAGTATATGTTAGGGGGAAAACTTTTCAAGATGGATGGTGACCATGGCGGCCATTTTTAAGTCGGCCATTTTGAATCCAACTTTTGTTTTTTTCAATAGGAAGAGGGTCAAGTGACACATCAAACTTATTGGGAAATTCACAAGAAAAACAATGGTGTGCTTGATTTTAACATAACTTTATTCTTTCATTAGTTGGACAAAAGTTGGATTCAAAATTGCGACTTCAAAATGGCCGCCATGGTCACCACTGTTATGATCGCTTCTGCAGCAGATACTGCTGGCAGTAGTAGTGCTGCAGCTCAGGCAGTTCTGATCTCTTTCCATGCAAGCTGCATAGCTTTGTCTGCCTTTTCCTGCTGTCAGCTTGTGACTAATTATCATTCACCTGTGTGGGAATCTGCATGTCTGCTCCCATTGGATGACCTCAGTATAAAGATCTGCTTCCTGCAGGGCTCCTTGGGCTATCATAGCTTCAGTTTAAGCCTGTCTTGCTGTTGCTTCAGCCCCAGATCGTGTTTCTTGTTCTAAAGATACTTTGCTGGTCTTGCATCATATATTGGTTCATTGCCAATATATATGCATACCAGCACGTTTATTATTTTCCTTGTATTCGTGTTACGTTGATACATCAGTGTCGCTGATGTATACGTACACGAACTGTTTATATCCTGTGTTCAGTTAGTCAGCTTTCCAGCACGTTTGGTAGTTTGCGCGTATCGTGATCACCCGTGCTGAGTTAGTTATCCTGCTCCTGGTTCTGTTTGTGGATTGCGTTCATCTCTGCGAAGAGATAACGAATCCTTCTGAATCCTGTTCTGTTACCGTTTGTGGATTGCGTTCATCTCTGCGAAGAGATAACGAAACCTTCTGAATCCTGTTCTGTTACCGTTTGTGGATTGCGTTCATCTCTGCGAAGAGATAACGAATCCTTCTGAATCCTGTTCTGTTACCGTTTGTGGATTGCGTTCATCTCTGCGAAGAGATAGCAAATCCTTCTGAGTCCTGTTCCCTGTATTGCTCCAGTCCTAGTCAGTGTTCCTGCTTATGTCATATATCGGTTCATTGCCGATATATACATATGTTAGTCAGACGTTACAAATAGTTTCATTGATAGCTGTAATTGTAATGCGCTAGGAAAACATACTTATTGTATTTTTGTCTGTGTTACGTTCATCTATCTTGATCCTGCTATTTCCTGACTATCCTGTCCTGTCTTTGTGAGGCACGCCATCGCTGCAAACGCATTGGCTGCCTCATTCCAGTCTGTCTTGTGGTGGACGCGTGCTGTCACTAAGTAGAGGTTAGTTAAGCAAGCGTTCATTCTGTCTACCTGTCCTGATATCCTCAGTTCTGGTTTATGCGCTCAGCGCTACTTTGCGCTGAGACGTTATCACGAAAGTATTGTTTGTGGCTGTTCGGATCTGCACTGGCTCTGTGCGCCACAATCTCCTATTGGAGTCAATCCTCTCCTCCACTAAACTGGGGATATCCTGATTCCTTGTGCTGGTGTGTGTACCTCCTTCACGACAGCTTATGTGTTGCATGCTGACTGTGGAGAATACACCATCAAGCCTAACATTATGATAGCCCCATTACCAATCCCCATTGTGGGGGGGATTCCCAGAAAGTATGACACTGTTAATTATGGTTCCTGTTCCTTTAAGAAATTTGAAGAACTAAACTCTGAAACAGAAAATGAGTTTTTCTCTGAATGTGCCAGGTTCCTGGCCAATCCCGATCTCCAAGCGACTCCTGTTTCAACCTGGGCACCCCAGCTAGTTTATATCTTGTTTAAAGGGGAAATGTTTCAGTGGGCTTTTGATGTCCTCGATCATACCAATTTGAAAGAGAGACCACTGGAATTTCTAGCGTTTGTGATCCATAACTGGCTGCGCAAAACTAATTTGCCTTACCCTTTTAATGAACTCCTGGCAACAGGCCAATCAGCTGCTCCTTCAATTGCTTGCAAAAATGATCAGCAAGCAGAGAGTATTACTGATAATTTTCCTGCAGCTTTGAATAAATCACCAAAGGCAGCAGGGTCTAAGGCCAAACGCAAACGTTATAAGAAACGTGTCCGTCCTGCAGAGTCGTTATCTTTAGCGACTGCGCATCAGACCTGTAATGAGATTCTGCCATTAACGGATAATGAAATGCAATTGTCTTTCAGGGGAGTTAAATGGACTTATGAAACTACTAATGAACTTTCATCCCTGGCTAGGGAAAATAAAGATTTTTGTTTAAAAGAATTATCTGAGTATGATTATGAAGAGATATTACAGAGTATTGAACAGATCAATTTATTCGTGCAGCAAGGGAAATTTGCATACACTACAGTTCAACACTTGCTACAAGTATTGGTGATCCTTAGGAATAAGAAATCTGCCAATCGCCTGCTAAATAACCCTATACATGTTCCTGCCACAATCTGTAATCAGCCTGAATGTTTAGATGTTAAGTATGCATGGGATCCTCCATTTGAGAAAGGAGAGATGGAAGCCCTGGTCTGTGAATGGAAGCATGATTTAAGTTCATTTTGTCAATTCTACAGTGGTAAATGTGAATTAGTATTGAATGCGTGCATTAAGTCTGCCTATAACCTAATAAAAACTGGTGTGTGTGGGTATGACTTTGTGGCTCCATTGATCGATGTGTGGGAAATGATTTTGGATGATTTTTATGTGATTCAGTCAGTTGATACCAGGGAAAGTACCCTGCCAGTTGGAGACTGTCCCACTTCTCCAGTTCCTGAGTCCCTGCCTTGTCCAGTGAATGTTCCTGTAATTCCACCCTGTACCATGGATAACTCAGTGTTACTTCCCAGTAAAACAGAAGCTACTGATATTTCCTTAACCTTGCCCTGCACAAATTTATCAGCAGAGGTTCCAGAGGTCCTGCTGACTTCTGAGTCCAGCCTAGCCAGTATTCATGAGTCTTTGTTCAGTGAAACAGACAGGGCTAGCAAAAAAGGGCGCACAGGGATAGTGGACAAAAAGTGCGCCGCCATAGACTGCAATGCAAAATATTGGCTATTCGGCGCCCGACAGGAAAAAAGGGCGCCCGAGAAATAGCGTTTTACAGGGATCGTGTTAACAAAAGGCTCCGTTTACAGGATAAAGTTTATAACAAATATTGTTTACAAGTTCGTTTTGACTTTGTATTATACTTATTTTTTCGTTTGTAAATTTCGCTTATATGAGTTTTAACTAGTTTTTACGTTTTAAAATTACGCTTACAAACCTATTACAACTAAAATTTCATTTACACTTCTTTTAGCATTTAAAATTCGTTTTCATATGTATAATGCTTAAATAACGTTTCTCAACCTGATTGTATTAGAAATACATCGCTTTTGGTATTAACTTTGTTTTTACACTTATAATGCGTTGAATATAGTTACTAAAATATCGCTTTAAATATTACTGTTATTTTAAGATTTCTAATGCATAAGTGATTGTAAGGTTATCTATTGTATTGTATGTGTATATATATTATATATACCTTTTTCTACTTCTAATATTATTAATATATACGTGATTTTAAGGCTACCTATTCCATGACAAATATATAAATTATTTTATTCATGTTATTTGGAGTGAAGTATTTTAAGGATTAAATATATTATTTTTTTTATGTGTTTAGCGTGTTTGTGCAGTGGGGATGGTTAGGTTTAGGCATTACTAGGGGGTCTAGGGGTTAGGGATAGGTACAGGGAGGGTTAGGTATAGTTACAGTGCAATATACACCCCCAGGGGGGTGGTTAGTTTT
This sequence comes from Hyperolius riggenbachi, assembly GCF_040937935.1. Classification (NCBI taxonomy): domain Eukaryota; kingdom Metazoa; phylum Chordata; class Amphibia; order Anura; family Hyperoliidae; genus Hyperolius; species Hyperolius riggenbachi. The sequence continues at coordinate 368,109,317 of NC_090647.1, read as the reverse complement.
AGGCACCACCACAAAGGGGACTTAGGTTTAGGCACCACCAGGGGGGTCTTAGGTTTAGGCACCACCAGGGGGGTCTTAGGTTTAGGCACCAACAGGGGGGTCTTAGGTTTAAGCACCACCAGGGGGGTCTTAGGTTTAGGCACCACCAGGGGGGTCTTAGGTTTAGGCACCACCAGGGGGGTCTAGGGGTTAGGGATAGGTACAGGGAGGGCTCTGTGTGAGAGTAAGGTTAGGTATAGTTATAGTACAATATATGTCATATATACAATTTATTAAATTATGTGTATTTACACAAAGGGGGGGTCTAGGTGAGAGGGATAGGGATAAGGAGATATATCTGTGACCCTAAAGTTCGGTATAATTGTAGTAAAATACCTGTAAAACCTACCATTCTAATACTATGCTTAATACAAGTGTAAATAGCGTTTTTTTTCTATAGACGCTATTTGACGTTTTATTTCAGAATTCGTTTACTGTTATAGACGGTATTTTGCCATTTCATTTCCGTTTATTTAACCTATTTAGCACTAAATTATCATTTATAACATATTAAACGAAAATATGGTTTTGCAGTCAAACGTACAATTTTGGCTACACCCCGCGCCCTTTTTTCCAGGCGCCCTTTTTTGATAGACACGAAACAGACATCAGAAAATCTTTGCCTGCCTCTGCAAACACTTCTGTAGAATTTACCTGTGTTAATAAAGTTCAACTCCTGTCTGATCCAGCAGATGCCAATAGATGCACTACATTCGTTTCTGAGTCCCAGCAATCCTGTCTAGAAACCTCAGAACCCCAGCATCTGAATTTCCCAATTTTACAATTGAATAGTGATTCAGATGTGCAAACATTGTGTCTTTATCTTCCTGTTTCTACACCTCGCTCTAGTTTCGTGAATAGCTCAGAGCATTTGCTATGTGAACCTGAAATCACAGAATTATTACCTTGTTCAGAAAATGTTCCAGTAAATTTGCCCTGTACCATGAATTGTGCAGTAGATCTCTCCAATGAAGCTCAGGTCACAGAATCATTGTGCTGTCCAGCAGGTGCTTCCATGGTTTTGCCCTGCAATATGGACTATTCAGTCATCCTGTCCAGTGAAGCTGTGGTCGCAGAGTCTCATGCTTCACCCTGTACTTTGGATACTTCAGACCCTCTAGCAGAGGAGTCTGAGGCACTGCTTACTTCAGTTGGTGTTGCAGTAATATTCACTTGTTTAGCAGCTGTTTTGGAATTACAGTCTGCTCTAGTAAAACTTGATGAATATCTGCCCAGTGAAGCAGAAGCCATTGAAACATTGTCTTTGTCAGCAAGCGTTTTTGATACCTTGCCCTATACACAGTCTGATTTAGCTAATGATGTTGAGTCCCTCTCTGATATTACTGTAGCCAGGGAACTTCAGCCCTGTCCTCTGAATGTTTCAGAAGTCTTGCCCTGTAACATGGATGATTCTGATTCTCTGGAAAGGGTAATAGAAATCTCAGAATTTCAGTCCGGTTTGATGAGTGTTCCTGAAACCCAGCCCTGTATCCTGAAAAATTCTGGTTCTCTGGCCGGTGTGGCAGAAGTTCCAGAGTCCCCTTCCTGTCTAGTGAATCCCTCAGTTTTACCTAGTCCAGTGGGGGTTTCTGCAATACTGACTTGTTCTGCAGCCCCTCATGAGCTCCAATCCAGTGTATTAGATGAGTCTCTGTCCAGTCCAGAGGAAGTTGTGGAGTCCCTATCTAGTTCAGTGCGTACATCAGAAGAGTTGTCCTGTCTTATTAGTGCCCCTGAACCTGATTTGTTATTAACCTTGCTGGAATCAACGACATCTAAGTCTGATCCTGCATTCGTTTGTGAGAGTCCAGTAGTTGCGAAGTCTAGTCATGATGGATTTTTTTTGGCCAGTCCTGGTTTTGGTCCTATCTTGGCTGACCCTGAGGCTCACAGTTCCTTGACATGCCCAGAGGTTTCTCTTGTGCCAGTGTGCCCAGATGTGCTTTGTGTGCCAGAATGCCCAAGTGTGTCTAAGGTGTTAGCGTGCTCAGATGCTTCCTTAGGAGAGACGTGTTCTGATGTTGCCAGTCTGCCTGCATGCCCAGAGATGGTTCTGGTCCTTGAAAGCCCTGATCTTGATATTTGTCCTTGTAACCCTGTCTTGGGAATTGCCCTAGGTTCCATAGGGGTTCTTGATAGTTCTCCATGTGAGCCTAAAGGGCGTTCTGACCTTTTGGGATCTCTGTGGAACTTCGAAATGTTCTGGGAGATCTCTGAGGAAACTTGTCCTGGTACCTTGGATTGGTTCAACAGTGGGTTTTGTGTTGGTAAGGACAGTTCCGGTGGGCATTGCAAAGGCTTTGGCATTTTTGGACGGTCCCTGGAGGGCAGTGGGTATCCCTCAGAGAGCTTCGGTGGGCTTTCTTCCGGAAATCATGGTTCTGATGGGTGTCACACTGGGGCTTGTAGTACTGATGGGCATGGTTCTGTAGGTTCTGGTTCTGATGGGTCCAGTCTTGTGATGACTGATTCTGGATTTTGGTCTTGCCGGGCTATCCCGGTCATCATGAATAATCAGTTAGGTTATTTCCTTGGGAATGTCAGTTTTGAAAGGCGTCTAATATCCGCCTTTAAAGGAGGGGGTACTGTTATGATCGCTTCTGCAGCAGGCACTGCTGGCAGTAGTAGTGCTGCAGCTCAGGCAGTTCTGATCTCTTTCCATGCAAGCTGCATAGCTTTGTCTGCCTTTTCCTGCTGTCAGCTTGTGACTAATTATCATTCACCTGTGTGGGAATCTGCATGTCTGCTCCCATTGGATGACCTCAGTATAAAGATCTGCTTCCTGCAGGGCTCCTTGGGCTATCATAGCTTCAGTTTAAGCCTGTCTTGCATTTGCTTCAGCCCCAGATCGTGTTTCTTGTTCTAAAGATACTTTGCTGGTCTTGCATCATATATTGGTTCATTGCCAATATATATGCATACCAGCACGTTTATTATTTTCCTTGTATTCGTGTTACGTTGATTCATCAGTGTCGCTGATGTATACGTACATGAACTGTTTATATCCTGTGTTCAGTTAGTCAGCTTTCCAGCACGTTTGGTAGTTTGCGCGTATCGTGATCACCCGTGCTGAGTTAGTTATCCTGCTCCTGGTTCTGTTTGTGGATTGCGTTCATCTCTGCGAAGAGATAACGAATCCTTCTGAATCCTGTTCTGTTACCGTTTGTGGATTGCGTTTATCTCTGCGAAGAGATAGCGAATCCTTCTGAGTCCTGTTCCCTGTATTGCTCCAGTCCTAGTCAATGTTCCTGCTTATGTCATATATCGGTTCATTGCTGATATATACATATGTTAGTCAGACGTTACAAATAGTTTCATTGATAGCTGTAATTGTAATGCGCTAGGAAAACATACTTATTGTATTTTTGTCTGTGTTACGTTCATCTATCTTGATCCTGCTATTTCCTGACTATCCTGTCCTGTCTTTGTGAGGCACGCCATCGCTGCAAGCGCATTGGCTGCCTCATTCCAGTCTGTCTTGTGGTGGACGCGTGCTGTCACTAAGTAGAGGCTAGTTAAGCAAGCATTCATTCTGTCTACCTGTCCTGATCTCCTCAGTTCTGGTTTATGCGCTCAGCGCTACTTTGCGCTGAGACGTTATCACGAAAGTATTGTTTGTGGCTGTTCGGATCTGCACCGGCTCTGTGCGCCACAATCTCCTATTGGAGTCAGTCCTCTTCTCCACTAAACTGGGGATATCCTGATTCCTTGTGCTGGTGTGTGTACCTCCTTCACGTCAGCTTATGTGTTGCATGCTGACTGTGGAGAATACACCACCAAGCCTAACAACCACCCATTTTGAAAAGTTTCCCCCCTCACATATACTAATGTGCCACAAACAGGAAGTTAATATTACCAACCATTCCCATTTTATTAAGATGTATCCATATAAATGGCCCACCCTGTATTCTATTTTTAATGACTCACAAGGACAAGCTAAGAGCACATTTTTCAGACAAACACTAGAGTTGAAATCAAATTAGTGCCTTTAGTAAGATGACTTAGTTATCTTGCCTAATTATTCTTATCATTTCCTCCTTTTATTATCGTAACATAGAAACTGCTTTTTCTATAATAACTGGAAAGCAAATCTGTGAAAATATATAAAGAGCAGCAACTTTACCTCTGCCTTTAGTATTTTGTGTGTCTTATACAGATATAGATACATGCGCGTAGCAATCACCCCTGCGACCCCTGCCTTCGCAGGGGGGGCCTAGAGGCTTTGGAGCCCCTTCTTCTCCCTCTCCCCAACCGCAAGTGTGGCTAATTAGCAAAGAAACCTCCCTGTTTGCTCACAAAGACTGTGTGCAGTAGTGTGTGTAACTTTTTTTCCTACTTCCATAGGCTGCTTCACAGCAGAACATTCTCTGTTGCCATTCCCTGGCTCCCAATCCCACGGAGTTCAGGGACAAAGGAGGCCCCATGCTACCATTTTTGCAGGGGGGCACTATTAAGTCTAGCTACGCCCCTGTATAGATAGGTGTATATTGTATAACTAACATCCTTAGTGGTAAAAGACACTTGTCGGCATAGCTAAGACTCATGTTATTGCTCATGGAACAGGGTTTTCAGCAAACCAAACTTCTGAATACATTCTTCTATGGAGCTATGATGATCGTAGATAAATAAGTAAGACATTGTAAACAAAAGTATAAATTCTGACCTGGCTAGCTGTCAATAAATAAAGTGCAAGCCTACTACTTACGAAGTCTCAAGTCTTTATAAAAGGAAAAAGTACTTCTTTTCAATAGGAATGTTCCATTAACAGCAGTTTCACATATCAAAATATGTTGCATAATACCATAAGAACACTAGAACATTTGCTTTTACTTACATTTATGAAAGGCACATAGAGGCATAAACACCCGTTCTGATAATGCAGTAAGAAACATCCAGTTCTTAGTAATGCATTTATCAGGCTTTCATATGACACTGAACTCTCCTGACCACAGGTCTCTGGAACAAACCAAAACATCCCGATTGATTTAGCTCGTTTTTTTAGCATTAAGTAATTGTAGTAGTACACAAATTCTGCAGCATTGCTCAGTACTTCCTTAAATATGTAGTGAAGACAAAGTTAGAACAATTGGTATAAGACTGGCGCGAACAGACTCTGTTGACCCAGTCACAAGTAATTAGCTGGGGCTCTCCCAGGGCATGGAGTCTAAGTAGCTACAGGTCTTCAGCACCCGCCAAGGGATGATGCATCCGCCAAGGGATGATGGGCCGCTTCCCCCAGTAGGCAGCAGACACTTTGCTGCCTGGTAGCCACCAGGTCAAAACCCCTGGGATCACCCCTCCGGTGATCAGGGAAAACAGGAGTGTGTGAAGTCGTTCAGGTGCTGGAGATAACAGTGTGCGTAGTTGAGAAACAAAGCCAGAGGTCAGGGCAGGCAGCAATCAGCACAGTCGAGGTCACAGGCCAAATGTAGGTACAGAGTAAAGGCTTGAGGCCGGTGGCAAACAGGAGTAGTCAGGGTCACAAGCCAAGGATCAATACCAGGAACAATCAGATGCAGTTTAGCAAGCACAGGTTTCACCTCACTGGCTTAACCCAAGCTGTCAGAACTAACAGAACAGCCAGTGGGGTGAGGTGGCCTTTCATGCGCAACCACACCTGGCCATCACAATAAAGCCGTGGGAGGTACCACGTGCGCAGAGAGATGCTGTCAGTACCCTGGAAGGTAAGGGTAACAACAATACAATAACATTTGTTAAGTGCATTTCTCTCATAGGTCTCAGAGAGATACAGGGTTGCAGTCTGGACTGTGTTACAGAGGAAATAGTCAGGTATTCATAAATGCCAGACTAAACAGGCGGCTTTTCAGTTTGGACTTAAACACTTCCAGGGATGGAGATGCTCTGATTGATTGTGGCAGAGAGTTCCAAAGTACGGAGGCAGCATGTGTGACCAAGTTATTAGAGCCTGTTGATATAAGATTCTGGGGGTGTGATGCAGTTGCAACAAATCCTTCAGGTATCCATGGCCCAGATTGTGCAAGGATTTGAATGTCAATAAGCAAATCTTAAACAAAATTTTCCATTGTATCGGTAGCCAGTGGAGAGAGAGAACTGTTGTTGTTATGTGACAATGGCTGGGTTGGCTTGTTAACAGCCTTGCAGAGGCAATCTGTATTAACTGTGGTGCAGGACTTTGTTTGGAAGGCCAATTTAGAGAACACTGCAGTAGTCCTGTTGTGATGTGATGACGGCATGAGGTAAGCATAGACACATTCAGCATGATGACTATACTTACAGTCAGTATTATTGATGGTCTCATTCCTGTTAACATAGTGGAGTATTCCCCAGTGTCAACCTCTGTTTAAAGTTGACTGTAAATTCTGCTGCCGAAGGTTGAACTGTATCTAGTGGCTGACACCAACACTCTCTGCCCACATTTTGACATCACTTCCCACCCACTTTCTCATTGCTGAGAAAATGGAAAGGCCATTTAAGGGTAGATGACTGAAGATTGACATCACAATATGAGCAGAGAAGAGCAAAGGTCATCCATCCATGTCACACTCCAGTGACTGTTTTTTGCATGAAATAAGGATCAAAATATAAATGGCATTCACTGTCAGTGCAGTTTAAAGTGTACCTGAGACCATAAGTATTGTTGTATTTATACTTACCTGGGGCTCCCTCCAGACCCAAGAGGTGTGTGGGCTCCCTCGCTGTCCTCTCCGGCCACTCTGTTTACCGGCAGCAATAACAGGACAACGGAATGGCTGGAGAGGAGTGCAAGGAAGCCCAGGCACCTTATGGTGCTGGAGGAAGCCCCAGGTAAGTATAAATACAATGATACTAATGGTCTCAGGTTTCCTTCAAATACTATCTCTGCAGGCTGTGCCTTTTTTTTTGTGTCTTTGTCCTCACAACAGGATTACTTTAAATCTCCTGTGACTCCTAGACTTTATTATGCTTTTTTACTCTTCTCTAAAGACTCCTTTGCTAATGGAAGGTTAACTCATCCTGTGTTTTATGTCCTCTTAATTGTGCCGTTTAGTGTTCATGTCTATCAAAGATTCAACAGTTTCATTAGTAATCTTATCTAATATAGCAGCAAGAGCATTAGGATTATTTAAACAACCAGTTATTAAGAAAGAATGAAAGGGGGAAAGAAAAGAAAACTTTGAAATGAAAAAAGATTTTGGAAAACTGCTATCAAAAGTGTATCAATACAAATAATTGCATGTAAAAGTGTGTACTAGGACACATCTATTAAAAACAACAGCGTGGTTGCACACAACTGTTGCACGCTTCACCGCACCCGGGAAACCACAGCCTCACACATGCATAAGGGCCCATCAGTAATGTCCACCTCATAAATCAGATAAACAACTACTCAATGGCAGAGTTCATCAAACTATCACCAATAACTCAGAGTTTTCAACATAGCACAGCATAAATTAATTCCAACAAAGCTTGTGTTAGTTGTATTAGTTGCAGGGTTGGTAGGCTTGTATAGTCACGCCACCCAGATAGATTCTCTCAGAATGAAGTATGATTACATCTGGGGGGCCCCCAAACATTCCTGACAATCAACTTGCTGCTCCAACCTCGTGTAATCCACGTATTCCATTGAGTTTTGCTAGGACAGATGCACTAAGCGTCTTGAGTCTCCGCATAGTTAAATTGCGGACATGCAGGACTGCCACTCGCATCTCTCACACTGCGAGTCAGCTGACTTGTCCTCTGCAGATGGGCATCAGATGGGCGGAACTTCGCCAGTAGCAGTACACTACCAGTCCCACTAGTTAGCCTCTCTCCACTCCGGGACGCCTCAGCTGGCAGCACAGTTCACGGGCAAACGGCCGGGAAGCCCGGGTCGGCAGCGCTCCACAGCATTGGCCGACTAGTTTCGACCGTCACTTCTGGTCTTCATCAGGGCGTGGCTTGTACACCGTGGGCCAATCCTTAACTAAAGGTAGAAGACCGAGAGCCCAATATAGTGTAGTATATATTAGAAAGGGAGGGGGTGTAATATGAAATGTAAGTATTATACAGACAGAGACAGAGGTGCCAAGCAACTTCTCGACTACATGCTGTGTATTGCTCCTGTCCTTTATTGCCCGCAAAACGCAATGTGACTTTCATTGGGAGTAAATGAATAAATTGTACATTATTGGAATTTTGACAGTATTTATGTCTGTTTATGGTTGACTGGTCCACCACCGCAACCGGAACAATTTTAAACTTTTTAGTGACTTTTATCCTACCGGCGCCTCTGTACATCTCTGTGCAATCCTTAACTAGGCACTTTCAGCTCCACCACCTTCACGCTGATTGGATGGCGATAGTATGGCTATCTTTGATGGACTTCTTGAACAGTTCTCCCTCTGGTGGCCTGACTCCAAACTACCTTCACTTCTCAAATGCAAAGGTTTTTCTACATGATATATCACGATTATATATTAACCTTAAATCCACATAAACTTCCAACTATAGTAGGCATTGCTAAATACAAGAAGACTAGATCAAATTATATGGGAAGATGCTTAAAGATGACTCAAGCTTTTATTTCACTGTATATCTAAAAAAAGCTATAGATAATCACAAGGTTCCTCCACTCATCCTCCACCATACATTCACATCATACATCTAAGAGTGCTTCTCCTGCTCTAAATTAACATTATTCATTCCTCACAGGAAACTTTTCAGGGAAAAATCTACATTCAGGCCATGCGGATGCCTCAACCTAAGTCGGTACATCCACATGGCCTCTCGATGGAGCAGCATCTCCTCCGTTCTACATGAACACGTGGGCATTTCCACATTATTAATACACATCACTCGTAGGCCCACAATTGAACCATTATGTTCCTCCTGGAAATGTTCCACAATTGCTTTCACCACTTGCAAATATTACACAGGTGCTCGAGCAATCGTGTCTTGAAAGCCTGTGTGGTCATGCCCACATAATATTTATTACAAGGATATATGATGAGGTATACTATCCATGTCAAGTTGCAGTTAAAAAAGTGTTTAGTTTATATTCCCTCAAGCCATCCTGCGAGTTAAAAACATTTGTTCTCATCACAAAAGGGCATGCTTTACATGTTCCGCAGCGAAAGATTCATATCGGGGGTGTTCCTCCCTCCCTTATTGGTAATTATGATCGAACTATGACGTCTCGTAAACATTTTGCATGACATGCAGTTAGAAAAGGTCTTGGACCCACAATCTCACGTATTTTAGGGTCCAACTGCAAAATATCCCAGCAATCTCAGAGGACTGCTTTCAGCTTACTCCAATGTGCATTTAACTGTGTCACAATTCTGGTATGGCCTCTCCCTACCTCATTATCAGGACGAGCACGGGGGCAGAGCAAAGATTCCCGATCTGTGCCAATTGCTCTATTGTAGCTCCATCGAAGGGTTCTGTGTGAGTATCCCCATTTCTGAAACCGCCCGTACATCTCTTTCGCTTCTCACTCAAACTGCTCCACATCGGAGCAGTTGTGTCAGATCCTTAAAAATTGTCTCGTGGGGATGCCCCTAATTACAGTCCTAGGGTGATGGCTTGCCGCGTGTAGGACTGAGTTCCCTTCAGTGGGCTTGCGGAATGTTCACCTCGTCAACCTATCACCAATCTTGATAATCTCCAAATCCAGAAAGGAAATCCTCTCTCGATCGACCAAGAAGATCAGACGTATATTACGCCAATTTTGGTTTAAGGTCGCAATGAAATCCGCAAAACCTTCCGCAGTTCCCCTTCACACGACAAGCACATCATCGATATATCACAGGGACACACTCCCATGGGACAACACATTTGTATATACCTCCTGCTCCTCCCACACTCCCATATGGAGGCAGGCATACGCCGGGGCACAAGCTGCCCCCATGTTCGTCCCCCTAAGCTGATGATAATATCGACCTTCAAAAACAAAAAAGTTATTGTGCAGGACAAAGGACATAAGCTCCAGTATAAAGGAATTATGTGTGTCATGGAGAGGGAAGGTCTCAGAAAGGATGTATTACAGGGTTCTCAGCCCAGTTTCATGGGGGATTGGTGTATATAATCCCTCAACATCAATTGAGGCTAGGATGCAGTCATTCCCGATCACAAACTCATGCAATTTATTAAATACTTCCATTGAGTCCCGAATGTAAGGGGGGATTTGAAACTCACCTTGACCACTGATTCCTCAGTCACATCTCCGTGGCAACAGGATATCACATGACTAGACGTCGGGATGTGCCAGTGAATTACACCCCTTAACCACCCGCTCAGGACTCTGCAGAGAGGGAGGGAGAGGAATCTGGCCACCTCTCGGCGGGTCGCAGTAATGTCGTATGCGGGTCAGATACTGCCTGTGGGCTGTAGTTGGTTCAGCGAGGTTCTACAATAAAGGTATATGCGTGATGATCATAATCCGCTAATTAGGATTACATTACATTTCTTGTACATTTTCGCAATTATGCCTATACATAATTACAAATTGTCAATCCATTAGATTTTTTATAATCATTCATAATTTTGCATGAAATTTTGTGTAATTTTGTGCCAAATTTGGTGGTAAATATCAAAAGCCCCTATAAACGCTATTGTCACCAAAGGTGCTACATACGTTAAGAAGAAGAATGGGTACAAACCATGCTGTTTTTTGAGAAAATCGTTTTTAAAAATGGAAAGAAAAATGATTTTTAAACCGTTATTTTTCTGAGTTTAAAAACCTTCTTCTTTACGTTTTTAAAATCGATTTTCTCAAAAACAACAAGCAAAACATTTTTTTTTGACTTGTACCCACTATCCTCCTTAACCTCCTTGCCGGTCTAAAAAATCCGGCAAGGAGGCAGCGCCGCACTTTTTTTTTTTTTTTTTTTTTTTTTTAAATCATGTAGCGAGCCAAGGGCTCGCTACATGATAGCCGCTGAGCGGCGGCATCCCCCTACCTACTCCGATCGCCTTCGGCGATCAGAGTATGCAAGAAATCCCGTTGAGAACGGGATTTCTTGCAGGGCTTCCCCGGTCGCCATGGCGACCGGGCGGGATGACGTCACCGACGTCATAGACGTCGTGACGTCAGAGGGAACCCCGATCCGCCCCTTAGCGCTGCCTGGCACTGATTGGCCAGGCTGCGCAGGGGTCTGGGGCGGGGGGGGGCGGCTCGGCGCGGCGGGTAGCGGCGAATCGGCGGCGAGCGGCGGCGATCGCAAGTTACAAGCAGCTAGCAAAGTGCTAGCTGCTTGTAACAAAAAAAAAATTATGCAAATCGGCCCAGCGGGGCCTGAGAAATCCTCCTGCGCAGGTTACCCCGAACTGTGTTCGGGATAACCGGCAAGGAGGTTAACATATGTAGCACTTTTGGTAGCAATGGCCTGTATGGGGGCTTTGCAATTGACCGCTGGTACAAAATTATGCGAAATTATGAATGATTACAATAACATACAAAATCAATTACAGTTTTCCTCAAAATTTTGCATTATGATGCGTAATTGTGAATTACATTGTGTAATTACGCATAGGTGGATTGTCTGTTCATCACTACTTGATGGAACTGTGCATCAGCTGTTCCTACTTCTGTTTGGATAATACCCTTGAATATGTACATGCACACTTGTTAATTCACAAACCTTTAAGCAACCCTCAATATGTTATCCATGTTCAGGCCTGCTCATCATCATCTCCACTGAATGTACGTCAAAGTTTAGAAAATATTTACAAGACACAGGATTTATGACCATACTACTTATAAAGCAGCCATTATAGTTTTTATTCCACACTGCTGAATGAAATCAGAAGACTGTAAACCATGTACTGTTACTTCTACATTTCTGCACCTTGCGCATTACTAGCACTGTTAGTTATTCTGCTTATAGTGTCAGTCAACAGAACACAATGCAGCAGTTCAGATGTTGAAATATTGTTTGGATCAGGGTATTCCTGACATAAGGGCAGTCTGTGTGCCTTCCTGCTTTAATTTTTAATACCTTTTCTTCTGAAGCGTTCTTCTTTTAGAATCACAAATACACTGCATACAAGAGTCGCGTGCAATTTCTAGCAAACAGTGGCAGAAGTGTGTAATTGAATTTTAGTCAGGTATGAAATATTGCATATATAACGCTGTAAGTCCTGGAGAAGGAGATTGTAGCTGAGAGAAGAAAATAATAACACCATGCAGCTCAGACTGCTAGTTACTGTGTAATAAATCGATATTCATAACTTACAGCACTATTGATCTCCAATTAAACAGCAAATACAAAGGGTTACAGCTAAAAGAACCTTATGGTGGTAATTTACTAAGCTAAAGGCTTGCTATTTTTGATCATTCAGCTTAGTGCACCTGTTGTGACCGCACTCACCAGGTGGGATGTGATCAAATCCTACCCAGGTGGTAATGCAGCCATGATGTATTGAAACCATGGACTCCTGCAGTTTCCAGCATATAATGAACACTACAAGTTCCATTTTAAATAACTGGTAAAAGTCCACTTGTATGTGTTTTTATATATACATATATATATATATATATATATATATATATATATATATATATATATATATATGGCATTCTGTGTTATAAGTTTATACTACACAGGCATACACTATTCATTAAGTAATATGTTGCAATGCTACAAACAAACAAACAATGAATAATTTGGAAAATATTAAAAGTAGTATACAGTTACCTAAAAACATGGAAATAGGTACATCATATATAGCTGCATCCGTGCCAAAATGAGGTTCAGGTGCAACAATGGCACACTCAGGTTCACAATAAATCCTAAGTTTGGTACACACTTTTAATTATGATTAAATCACTGACGAAGTTTGCCACCTCTATGTAGTATGAGGGTCAACAGATATTAAATACTATGAGCAGTGGTAAAATTGGTTAGTGATTGGCCAATCATGATTGAAAGTGAGTGTTGGAATTTAAGGATGATATGCTTGAATTCTGGGCCCTCAGTTACTTTAGATAACTGGTTTTAGTAAGACTGCAGAGTATAACCACTTGAGGACCACAGTGTTAAACCCCCTAAAGACCAGGCCATTTTTAACAAATAGGCCACTGCAGCTTTAAGGACTCGCAGGGCCGTCCAACTCAGCACACGAGTGATTCCCCCACCCCCGTTTCTGCCCACCAACAGAGCTCTCTGTTGGTGGGGTCTGATCAATCCCCCAATGTTTATTTTTTTTTTGTAAATATTTTTGTGTTTTATTTTTAAATAAAAATGCTTTTTTTTTATTATTTTTATCCCTCTCCCTCCCTCCCCCGTCAGCCTATCACAGCAGATCACTTTTGTGCCTCTGGAGGGGACAGCTGAGTGACACGGCTGCCTCCAGTACAGCGCTGCCTTAGATCGCAGCGCTGTACTAAGTAAATAGATGGTGGTTTCGCCGTCTAACAGTCTCCATGCGGAGATGATCTCCTGCAAATCCCTGCCCCAGGACTTGATGCCGATTGGCGTTAGGCGGTCCTGGGGCTGCCACCTTGATCATCGTTAGGTAGTTAAATGACATAGAGACATTTGGAGGAATTACAGTTCTGAGGTTTAGTAAGAAGACTTTATATGCAGTTTATCTTTAAGGAAAATTTCTCTTAGAGAGAAATCGAGACATTGCAAGGAGCACAATGTTCAGTAGAACATTTTGTGTGTCTTCCACAAGGCCGGAGTGCGGTATCCGCTCAAGATGTACTGGCATCCAGGTGGCAACGGGGTAAACATAAATATATTTTCATATTTCCTAGGTAAACAATGGCCAGGGAACAGAAAACAATGCTTTCCTAAGAATAAGGGAACAGGTCACTGAAAAATTGGATTTTCCAGTGCATGCGCAGTAAAGATTGTGCTGGTCATTCCATCACATGCTCCTGTCAGCCATTGGTAGGCTGAGTATATGATTGACAGCAGACTCCACCCACTACGGGTGGACCCCAGAGTTAACCCTTGACTGGCTGTTTATAAGGAATGGACGGTCTCAGGGAAATTACTTCTAGTTTCTCTTCTAGTTACTTCTACTTCCTGACTACTTCTACTCACTTATAATTTCCTATCATCTGTCTGCATGCAGTACATAGGCTTATACAGTATGCCATAGTGCCTGTACTAATGCAACATAGTATAGATGTTCATAAGAGAAGGCCTAGTCTATTCACAAGGAATGGACCAAGAGCATGAAACGCTTAAGAGGACTTATTAAGGATTGATTGCTTTGCTGAGGTAACGAAGATAAGATTGCTGATGAACACACCTGTATATCAGTTTTGCCAAATAAATTCCATAAAGCTTGAGTCGTTTGTAGTCCACTTTTGAGATGAGCTATCTGCCAGCTGTGGAAATGTCGTATCGCTGTGTGCAGCTATAAGCTAAGCTGCTGGCGTTGAACCGAAGGTGTGTTGTTGCCCATAGCAACCAACAAAGTACATTTCTACAGTGAGTACCAGGCTTTAGGAAGCTTTGGGGTTAATTCACTAACTAAAGGTAGCCATACACTGGTCGATTTGCCATTAGATCGACCAGCTGACAGATCCCTATCTGATCGAATCTGATCAGAGAGGGATCGTATGGCTGCCTTTACTGCAAACAGATTGTGAATCGATTTCAGCCTGAAACCGATCACAATCTGTTGAGCTGCTCCTGCCGCCTGTGCCCCCCCTGTATACATTACCTGAAGCTGGCTCCCGGGCGTCTTCTCCACGCTGCACCGCACCGCTCTGTTCCGGCTCCATCCCGGCGCTTCCTGTGTCACTCCGTGACCAGGAAGTTCAAATAGAGCGCCCTCTATTTGAACTTCCTGGTCACTGCAGTGACACAGGAAGTGCCGGGATGGAGCCGGAACAGAGCGGTGCAGCGCGGAGAAGACGCCCGGGAGCCAGCGTCAGGTAATGTATACCTGATCGGATCGGCCGCCGCTAGCGACGCGCACCCTACCCGCGGGCGATCGAGGGTAATTTCCCGCACGGCGCGATCGATGGACCGATCCGATTTCGGGAGGAAATCGGATCGGTGGGTGCGTTTAGCGCGAACGATTGGCAGCAGATTCGATCCCAGGATCAAATCTGCTGTCGAAACGGCCGCGAATCGGGCCAGTGTATGGCCACCTTAAGTTGTACTACAACTAAGTTGTATGAGTGTTTACCTACATGATATTCTCATAGTATTCAATATCTCTTGACCCTCATACTACATGAAAATGGTGAAATTGATTAGTGATTGGTCAATAGTAATTGTGCACCAGGCTTTACAGAAAAATGGTTCCAACGTAAACCGGGTGAAAGTGTGTACCAGGCTTTATTGGCCAAGCTGAAGGATGCCATCCATGGGAAAGGTGTGCCACGTGTTTGTCAATGCACCGTCCTTCTGCAGGACCACGGAATGCTGCTGCTGATTTTTATTTATTTACTTACTCAGAAACAAAACAGAAATTATGATTCAAAGGTTAACACTCATGTTTTTTTTTTCTTTATTTTGTTTTTGTTGTGCCGTATATTTGCAGATATGTTGAATCTCTGCAGCAGCCATACATTTTACAATCTTCTTTGCAGTGTCCTAAGAAAAACTATAAAAGTATACAAATTGCTTACTGACATGAAAGCAACAAAAATCTAGAGGGTTTGATAGCAAAATAAAATTGATCAGAATAATAAAATAAAAATTTAAAAGTATTCACAAACACATCGTTTTTCCTAAACAATTCAGCAAATAAAATATTTGAATCTGTAAACAATAGGGTCTGGCACTGGCATTATATGTGATCTCCAGATCTTCAGATAGCACAAGAGCAATGTCTTGATAAATTTGTTCTTAAACCTTATAAAGATTAATCTGTCATATGATTCATCTATTTTTCCTTCTCTAAATTACTTTTGATGTAGCCTCACTTTTGTCATCTTTTATTTCCTTTTAAACCCAAAGCCACAAGGTTAAAAGCGTTAACATTTCACTGTGACTCACCAGAGTCATATTACGTTACTAAAAGTCAAGTGTTTTAAACTGTTCTTTTCAATGCCATTACACTTGCATAATCTAAAGGTGAATGTACAAAATGCTCTACTGTCAGAAATTGTTACACCTTTATTATTACTGTGCTACTCATATGAGGATACTTGGGTATTGGGTTAAGCAATATATAACTGTATTAAATGTGTCCAACAGGCATAACTAATTTCACTATCTACTTCTGTCATAAGATACACAGTGAAATATTAGTTTAGTTGAACCCTAGTACTGGGGCCCAGAAAGATGGTAGATGGAGTAATCCTATCCATTTTCTACTCATTAATATCCATTTTCACAAGCAGTGATGGTTTGCAAGATATTTAATCATCAATGATGTCTTGCTTCAACAGAAAAAAGATAATACAGGTTATCAAAAACATGGATTACTCTCCTGGTATGGTGACCATTGATAGAGATATCATGAGATACCTACTAAGCATTAAAGGTAGCCGTACATCTAGTAATGTATGGGCGATTCGACAAATAGACAAATCTCTCTCTTATCAAATCTGATAAGAGAGAGCTCTGTCAGCTGCCCATGCCCATACACCACAGTCCGATTCCCAATCAATTTCAGCATAAAATCGCTAGAGAAAAGGCCTTGTGACACTGCATACGTCCGCATCGCTGCCCCGACGCTGTCCCCTCTGATGATAATGTCTCCCCGGTGCCCAGGTGCAATGTATGCATTTCCTTTCCTCTGCCTCCACTAGACTCCACTGGCTCCGGGCGCACTATGCTCATCATACATGTGCTACGTGGTTGCCTAGTAACATGGCTGCTTGTATGACGTCTGATGTCATACGCATGCCCCTTACTAGGAAACCACGTGGGGCACGCGTGTATGCACAGTGGAATGCGCCCAGAGCCTGCGGGGACAAGTGGAGGCGGTGGAAAGGTAATGTATACATTTCACCAGGGTGGGGGACATTTATCATTAGGGGGTACAGCGCCGGGGTTTCGTTGCGTTCGTAGATCGTCAGAAAATTGCACGCCGTTCCCGCTGTGCACCCGATTGAGCAAGTGGGCAGTGGCGTATCTAGGCAAGACAGCGCCCAAGGCAAATACTAAAATTTCGCCCCCCCAAACACACACACACACACCTACAATTAACAGCATCCTGTCTAACCTTTTTGGACATGGTAACCCCATCATGCATTCAGAACACACACGCACACACAAATACCAGAATGTAACAGTCACTATGAAATAAATGAGGCTATCCTTCTGATCCTCTGCCTCTAATACTTTAAGGCAGGGAACATACTTGACTGTTTTCATACGTGTTTTCTGCACAGAAGAACTAAAAACTCATGTTAATCAAGGGGCTAGTTTACACTTAGAGCTTGATTCACAAAGCGGTGCTAACTGTTAGCACGCCTGTGAAAACGCACAGGCGTGCGTTTTCACAGGCGTGAAAATGCCGGGCGGATTGCTCAAACTCACTCTTATCACGCAAACGACATCTGTACACACGCCCGATTTAGCGGGCGAACGACTGAACGACGGGACGTTCAAACGACCCGTCGTTCGCAAAAAACGGACGTGTGTATGGGCCTTTAGACTCAGGAATGCTGTCAGCAGCACTGCGCTCCCCTGATGATTGAAGAGGGAGGTCGCCTGGGGCACGTGTCATGCCTGCATCCCTCCAGATACGCGTCTGCAAGTGGGCCCAAAATCTTGCAGCATGAGCGATCGACTATGTGACCCCGACCAATTTCGGGGCCAAAATTGGTTGCATTGTTGGTCAGGCATGAACTTGGCTGCACAGATTTTCATCCAATTCAATTATAATAATTGAATTGGATGGTCGATGGGACGCCTAGTTGCCTGAGGTTTGGCCACCTTAACATATTTTAAAGTTCACTCTGGAGGTGTAACAGCAGGTGGTGAGGCCATTACTTACAGCTAAGAGGGCCCTTAACCTCTGTGATCACTTCGTTAGGAGCAAGGTCCCCAAAGTAATGTACAACTGTAGAGGCTGAAAAACCTGTTAATTTGTGGAGGGGACAGATCAATGTTTTGATAGCAGTAAATTGAGATCTTTTCAATGCGCTCATTTATTAGTTGCACAGTGGAAGGGATTGTCTACAGTGCCCATGTGGCCTCAGTTATGTGGGCAAGATCATCCGGCCTCTCAGGATTAGGTTGTTAGAGCATAAACATGACATAAAGGATCATAAGGAAAATGGCAGCTCTGAGAACCCGTTTTCATGAATGCCATTGAGGAAACATGAGGTGAACTAGGGTTAAACGTATCTTAAAGAGAACCTGTACTGAGAAAAATATTTAAAATAAACACATGAGGTAACTTCAAATGAACATTACATAGTTACCTTGCCATCAGTTCCTCTCAGAAGCTCACCATTTTCTTCTGACAAAAATCCCTTCCAGTTCTGACAATATTTTGTCAGATCTGAAATATATCCGTTGCTGTCAGTAAAATATCAGTTGCTGTCAGTTATAGTTGAGAGGAAAACTGATGTACCAGGTAATGTCCATGTTTCCCTATGGCTCAAGTGGGCGATGTTACAGTTTAACTGTGTGCTGACCAGAAAGCTTTTATGGGTAATGGCCATTTTCAAAATGGAGGACGGAAAATTCCCTTGATCACAGTGAACAAACAGGACACGGGACAGGAGAAAGACACTGAGGAGTAGACTACATGGAAGGTAAGTATGACTTGTGTATGCTTATTTTGACTTTTAACTCTCAGTTCAGGTTTTCTTTAAATCTTTCTTCCAGACACAGTGATTTTGTAAAGACAAAAAGAAACAATGTAAATATAGAAATTAGACACACTTAAACCTAGCATTCTTAATACTAAGTTAGATTTGCCTTCCTTTTTGTGGGGTCAGTATACTTAAATTCCTCCTTGTGTTCCCTTATTTTGTTGAATAAAACTTGTGTTTTGTCTGCTCTGTAGATCCAAGTAACTTAACCCCTAATTGCTTCCACTATCTTTTGATGAAAATAGTAGATCTTTTATCACGTGGACAGGCTGTGTAAAGTTACTTGTTTTAATAAGGTTTATGGAGGTTGGTGTTCTGTATCTCAATGATGTTGGGACAGACATGAACCAACCACCATGGAGAGAGGTGGAGTCATTCCGCTTTATATGCTTGACCATATTGTTGAGATATCCACACCCTGATGAAGCACAAAAGGTAAGGGTCTACTGTCTTGCCTGCGATATCACAAATTTAATTTTCTGGGCCTCAGCACATCGCAAGGCCTGCGCCTCAATCTGCAAGTAGATGTAATTCACATGTTGCAACAAGAACAATCATCTATGTTGTCTATGATCCACTTTGAATTTGACATTTAGCAGCCTCACATTGGGAGCCCATCTAAGTAATATATGGTTTCAATTTTGCTGTTGCTGTGGGAAACCATTGTCATCATTGAGCATATTTGCTCCCTTGATTGCTGCATTGAAAGGGGACCTTCCAGCTTCATTCAATTATTAAACATGCTTTGATCATATCTCTAATGGATGTTCAAGAGGTATGTTTGTGACTGTGGATGAATGTATCAGTGCAGGCATATTCAAACTCACTATTTATAAAAAAAAGACTTTGCCTACAACTTACAGTGCTTCAGCAACAGATACAGTGGTTTGCAAAAGTATTCGGCCCCCTTGAAGTTTTCCACATTTTGTCATATTACTGCCACAAACATGAATCAATTTTATTGAAATTCCACATGAAAGACCAATACAAAGTGGTGCACACGTGAGAAGTGGAACGAAAATCATATACGATTCCAAACATTTTTCACAAATAAATAACTGTAAAGTGGTGTGTGCATAATTATTCAGCCCCCTTTGATCTAAGTGCAGTCAGTTGCCTATAGACATTGCCTGATGAGTGCTAATGACTAAATAGAGTGCACCTGTGTGTAATCTAATGTCAGTACAAATACAGCTGCTCTGTGAGGGCCTCAGAGGTTGTTTAAGAGAATATTGGGAGCAACAACACCGTGAAGTCCAAAGAACATACAAGACAGGTCAGGGATCAAGTTATTGAGAAATTTAAAGCAGGTTTAGACTACAAAAATATTTCCAAAGCCTTGAACATCCCACGGAGCACTGTTCAAGTGATCATTCAGAAATGGAAGGAGTATGGCACAATTGTAAACCTACGAAGACAAGGCCATCCACCTAAACTCACAGGCCGAACAAGGAGAGCGATGATCAGAAATGCAGTCAAGAGGCCCATGGTGACTCTGGACGAGCTGCAGAGATCTACAGCTCAGATGGGGGAATCTGTCCATAGGAAAACTATTAGTCATACACTGTACAAAGTTGGCCTTTATGGAAGAGTGGCAAGAAGAAAGGCATTATTAACTGAAAGCATAATAAGTCTCGTTTGCAGTTTGCCACAAGCCATGTGGGGGACACAGCAACCATGTGGAAGAAGGTGCTCTGGTCACATGAGACCAAAATTGAACTTTTTGGCCAAAGTGCAAAACGCTATGTGTGGCGGAAAACTAACACTGCACATCACTCTGAACACACCATCCCCACTGTCAAATATGGTGGTGGCAGCATCATGCTCGGGGGGTGCATCTCTTCAGCAGGGACAGGGAAGCTGGTCAGAGTTGATGGGAAGATGGGAAGAGCCAAATACAGGGCAAACTTGGAAGAAAAACTCTTGGAGACTGCAAAAGACTTGAGACTGGGGCGGAGGTTCACCTTCCAGCAGGACAATGACCCTAAACATAAAGCCAGGGCAACAATGGAATGGTTTAAAACAAAACATATTCATGTGTTAGAATGGCCCAGTCAAAGTCCAGATCTAAATCCAATTGAGAATCTGTGGCAAGATCTGAAAACTGCTGTTCACAAACGCTGTCCATCTAATCTGACTGAGCTGGAGCTGTTTTGCAAAGAAGAAAGAGCAAGGATTTCAGTCTCTAGATGTGCAAAGCTGGTAGAGACATACCCTAAAAGACTAGCAGCTGTAATTGCAGCAAAAGGTGTTTCTACAAAGTATTGACTCAGGGGGCGAATAATTATGCCCACCCCACTTTGCAGTTATTTCTTTGTAAAAAATGTTTGGAATCATGTATGATTTTCGTTCCACTTCTCGCATGTACATCACTTTGTATTGGTCTTTCTCGTGGAATTCCAATAAAATTGATTGTATGCTTGGTAATGTGTTCCGAGAACAGGCTCTTCAGACAACCCTGTTGGAATCCAGGCAAAACAGTAAAGCGTCCTGCATCATAGCTCAAGGACATACATGCACTGCACCTTAAGTCTCATCAGCAAGGAACAGCGGCTGTATAGGACTAATGCATTAGCAAGCAAGCAGGCAGTTATAGCAGCGTGGCACAGAGGGCTTACAACACTTCCTGCCAAAAGTCTGCGGTGCCCCAGAGGGCTCTCACCACCTCCACAGGGCATCCACCGCCACTTCAAACAGGCCGGTACTTCGCCGAATCTCCGCTCAGGCTGGCTCTGCTTGCCGCCTCAGCCGCTGGTATTGAACGCCAAGCCGTCTCGTGAGTTGTTGCGCTGCAGTGACGTCACCACACGTGACCGTCTGACGAAGCCCGGATGTGCGGGCGATACTAGTTACGGCTAGAAGAGCAGCGTGGTGACGTCACTGCAGCGCAACAACTCACGAGACGGCTTGGCTTGGACTGGACACTTTTTGCTCAAATGTAAATAAAAGCTAAGAATTTTTTTCCACAATAATGCCTCTTGTGCATAGTCTTATTATCTTTTGGGAGACAACTATGTAATTTCCCGTCAAAAAATTACTTTCTAGTTGAATAAAAGTAACTTAAAGTCAACATTTGCCAGGGGTATGAATAATTATGGGTAGCACTGTACATAATTAATGTATCCTTTACTAGTTTATTAAGCCTATAATAATAATAACCATGACCATTTCCAAAATATGACAGTTGGTCCAACTGATCTGTGGCTGAAACAGCTGTTATCCGTTGCTAGACTGTGTGTACACATGTCCAACTTGTTAAAAGACAAGTTTGACAACAAGTTGGTCCGAAAATCAGGATGTGTGTACGCACCTTAAAAGACTGATCTCTCTCTGATTGATTGACTGATCAGATCGGAGAGAGATCTGTTGGCAGCCATAAACCATAGGCTGATTCCTGATCGATTTCAGCTTGAAACCTTTGAGAATCAGCCTTGTGACGCCGCCTCATTGCCTCACCAACTCTGACCACTGTTCCCCACAAATGTTAGATGTACCTCCTGGTACCCATGCTTTTATACTTTACCTATTCGCTGTCCCTCCACTGTTCACCACTGTGTCCACACTGTACTTTCTCATTGATGCCCCTCGTGGTTGCTGGCATTATAGCAAGTGATGTCACACACACGCCCCTCTTACAATATGTCGGTAATCACATGGGATGCCAATGAGGGAGTACAGTGCAGACACAGCAGTGGACACTTGGGGGATGTTGTGAAAGGTAAAGTATAAATGCATGGGCATCAGGGGTACAGCTGACATTTGGGGGGACTCTGTCGCATTCATCATTCTTGATGATCACAGGCTGTTACCACTGTGCACCTGAAAAAACACATTGGCCCAATGATTTCCCAACATGTCCAGTTGAAACATTTGATCAATTTTGGACAGAAATTGGTTGAATTGTCAATCGAGCAGAACCATTTTTCATCCGATTCCATAATAATTATTGCAGATATATGGTCACCTCTAAACTTTGGAAATACGTCACAGACCAATCCAAGAATGAAGACCTTTTTTATGCAACAAGAGATTATCCTGACAGGAACACCATCAACAATAAAAAAAAAAAAACAAAAAAAAAAAAACAATAAAAAACATGAAAGCTATTATAGTATTTTCTCACTGTTACTTAAAAAAGTTTAAGATGGGCTTCCTGTTTAATAAATAAAATCATTAGCTTATTAATTCTGCGTGAACTCTGTCTTATAACTACCTATTAAAATTACTACAGTCTGCCTTATTAAAACTAGTTAAAGATCTGAAGAATTCTAGATTGAATTGCTAGCTTTCAAAGAAACTTAATTTGATGTCACGGTAAAATATTTTTAATTATCACTTGCAGTCTTTATGTGGTTGTACTTTTTTTTTATATTCATTATACCGGGCAGTAGAATATTAAGTCTGTTATAAAACAAATGCTCAGAAATATGCACATTTATAAGTATTGTAGAAAGATAAAAAGTTTCACAGTTAGCTGTTTGAACTTTATAATTAGTAGCACCATGGTATATAACAATACTATTTGAAAGAAAATAGTGTAAGAGGTTTGTGAACTTGAATTTAAATCATATCTTACATTAGGGGCCAATGCCATTGAAGCTGCCATCTTCACTACCTTTCAAAAATGCCAGATTTCTGGCTATATTTCTGACCCTACATCTACTGCCTTTTGTATCACTCCCCTGGGACAAGCACATATACCATGGACATAAGATTACCTGATCCGTATATAACATGTCATGTTTCTGCCTCCATTAGGGATTAGCTTGAATTTACTTCAATTAATGTTTGCATTGAAATTTGCATTTTGCTTAAAGTGTAACCTGAGACACTTCTCGTCTTAGGTTCCATACTTACCTGGGGCTTCTTGAATGCCCCTTAAGGACGCTCGTCCCTCGCTGTCTACCCGGGTATCTCAGGTCCTGTGCAATTCAGCCCGAGTCACGCTTCATCACTCATGCAAGACGTGCTCTTGTGTGCGCTACCATGGCTGGGAATGTTCTGCTCTCAGTGGCAGGAGCATGACAGCGGAGTGCACCTTGCCGGACCACACATGTGTGATGAAGCGCGCCTCGACCAGACTGAATTGTAGGGGACCGGAGCCAACCAGGGAGTCAGCAAGGGACGAGCGGCCTTAAGGGAGCTTAAAGAAGCCCAAGGTAAGTATGGAACCTGAGACGCTTCTAATCTCAGGTTCCCTTTAATGTGGAATTTTCATGGAAATATAATAGATTTTCACAGGCTCAGGAAAAGCAGAACTTTCTTCAAAAGTATTTTTTGTGCCCATAGACTTGAATGCATTTTAAAATGTGTTTTTGCATGCCTATATTTTTTCATGAAGATTCTCATTTGTATGAAAGTGGCTTTTTTTCACACCACATTAGTTCATATATGGGTGCTAAATCATACAGTGTAACATACATAGAAATACGTATTGATATTAGTTAATATCTCAACATCTTGAAAAGTCATGCTCCCCCCCCCCCCCCCCAAAAAAAAAAATTCAAATGAGAACTACTTTTTAGGAGATTCATCAAATCCTAGATGAAACTGGTGACAGACACAAACTACAGAGGGTGATAAGATCAGCGGAGAGGATAATCGGGAAACCACTCCCCCCTCTGGACCTCCTCTACAATTCCAGACTGCGCTCCAGAGCACTGAGGATTACTAGCGATCCCTCTCATCCAGGTTACCGCTTTTTCAGCCGACTCCGCTCAGGCCGGAGGTTCAGGTCCATCGCCACCAGGACCTCAAGGCACAGGAACAGCTTCTTCCCCTCTGCTGTTAACTCTCTAAACTCTATTCATAAACTCCCTACACACGCTGTTAATCCCCCCTCGCAAGCAGGGTTGGTCAGAACCCGATTACATTGACGCACCTTACGTAATTTGTAAACCTGGGGATGAGAATGCGGAATCATCCAGGATGATGATCTATGGCAGTCCAAAGTTAAAAACATTTTATAGCAGTAGCGCAATTGTGTTCGAAACTGTATTTGTATTGTATTGTGTTTTGTTTAGCATTTACACTGTGTTTTGTGTTTTTCTCAGCCCTATATGCCAAGTCCAATTCCGGGCACGACCCAGTCGTGCTTGGCGAAATAAAAATGATTCTGATTCTGATTCTGATCTAATTAATCAATATAAAGAAAAAACGTCATACAAGAGGTTATAAGATCCTCACTGGCAATTGACTTGATGCATTTCATAAACGAAGTTCACTTCCTCATTATTTCAAAAAGTACAAAGAATCAAAATGACTTTTGTCATGTGCGTTGATGTCAGGCATAGCAAGTTACCAGGTCTTTGTAATAAATTTACCATTTTAACATAAATTAGCCATGAGTACATAAATTATACATGAAGTAGAAAGAAACGCTATAATTTTAATCTCAGAATTTCATATTGGTTTAGTAAGGGTCAAGTAAGATAAAGCAAAAAAATATTTTAGGAGCAAATACATCAATGGTTGAGTCTAAAGTTTCTGTTGAATTCAATCATGGACACGCTGGTTTTCTAACTTATGTTTTTCACAAAGAGCTTTTGTGCTTGCTAACTTTTACCAATGTTGTAAAGATAGGAGCCTAAAATCAATCCATCTGAATGCAATCACCTTTCTTGTCAGAAACAGAGATTCTCTAAGAAATATTCTTCAGTGGTGGGTAAAAGATTTTTCATCTAGCAATCCAGATAGCCTAACTAAGCAGAGATTAATCAGAATCACAAAAAAATATTGCATAAGAAATCGACTATGGAGGTCAGTCAAATTGTTTAAAGAACTTTCTGAGACTTCGCTAAGCATGGGCAGGTTCCCTGTTGTGTAGTAATAGCTTCAGTAAGCTGTACTTAATCAATGCAATGTTGCTCTCAGAAGATTGGTTTATTGGTTTATTAACATCCTTGGTGTCTCTAATGGTGGCAAGACGCTGACTATTTGATGTTCTGATCAGTTTTTGATGTTCTGATCAGTTTTGTTTTTTTTGTTTGTCAAGGGGGAAATATTGTATCAGTACTTCACACTCTGGAATTGATATTTACTAGATTTAGATAATTTAGACAGATAATGTGTTGTCAATCAAATTGTTCAGGCAGTCATTCATGATGACAACTAGGCATGAGCTCCATAGAGCTCCTCCGTTCGGATTACAAATTCCAAGTAAAACTTGCAGGCCACAGAAGGGGGTGGGGGGGGGGTGTTTAACTTGTTGGAGCTACACACATTTACACACATGGAGGAGTGGAGACACGAGGGGGAGGGAGCGGAGGCACGTAAGGGCAGTGGATACACATACAGGGAATCCCCGACGTGGCGGCGGGACGTCGGTTCATATAGGCCAGCGATGGCGAACCTGTGGCACGTGTGCCAGACCCGGCATGCATACCCAGATCTGCTGGCATGCCATCGCTGCTGCACTAGACTGGCTGCGGCGTCTACTAGATGCCGCACCAGTTCATAGCCCGCAGCCCCGCTCCAGCCTGCATAGTCTTCCGCAGGCAGAGCAGGGCTACGGGAAGATGGCGTCCGAAGCTCTGTACTGGAGACTATTTGTATCTCCAGTACAGGGCTTCGGGTGCCATCTCCCCATAGCCCTGCTATTCAATTCAGTGTGGGAGACTGCAGGAGGATCGTCCGGGGAGCTGCGCGCCAGTGGTGGACCGGGAGAGGAGACTTCTGTCAGGTGAGTAAAAAAATTTTTTGCAGGTGAAATGTGGCCCACATTGCGTTATTTTCTGCTGAAATGTTGCCCACTGAGTTTATTTTCTGCTGAAATGTTGCCCACTGCGTTTATTTTCTGGTGAAATGCTGCCCACTACATTTATTTTCTGGTGAAATGTGGCCCACTGAATTTATTTTCTGGTGAAATTCTGCCCACTGCGTTTATTTTCATGGTGAAATGTGGCCCACTGCGTTTATTTTCTGGTGAAATGTTGCCCACTGCGTTTATTTTCTGCTGAAATGTTGCCCACTGCATTTTTTTTTGGGTGAAATGTTGCCCACTGCGTTTATTTTCTGGTAAAATGTTGCCCACTGCATTATTTTCTGCTGAAATGTTGCCCACTGCGTTACTTTCTGTTGAAATGTTGCCCGCATTGCGTTATTTTCTGCTGAAATGTTGCCCACATTGAGTTTATTTTCTGGTGTCTGGGGTAACTGTCGCTGCATTTATTTTTTAATGGTCATAGTTGGCTATATTTGCTGCTTTGGAGTTACGGCGGGTATACTAATAGCATCACACAGTTTCTGCACACCCATGATGCGAATCCTCGTTTCACCACATCATGGCGAAAACACTGCTTTCTTATGCCTCGCTGTTACATCATTACGTTATCTCCGCCCATACAATGTCATGACCATGACCATTTTTGGCGCGGCGCAACCCCCCCCCCCCATTGGCACTCAGTGATAAATAAGTCGATTTTGGGTCACAGTTTGGGCACTCGGCCTCTGAAAGGTTTGCCATCACTGGTATAGGTGGTGTTCACAAGTCTGGAATTCCCTGCCTTTGCCGTATAAGACGCAGGAACTTTTTCTCCCCATTGTGCATCTTATACGGTGGAAAATAGGGTATATTAGATTAACCTTTCTCAATTTCTTAATTAGCCATGTATGTTTAGAAAAAAGTCGATAGCATATTGTCGGGATTGCATGCCATGTGTGCATTTACTTGTATTTCTAAAACTAAGTTTTACAAAATAAATCCCTTTAGCTAGAGAAGCCCACAAAGAACCTAATGATTAATAATGCATCTATAGTGATTACATACATTTTACATCCTTACATATACACCAACAGTGGTGCTCAGATACCCCTAATCTCGGATTCGACTTATTCGGCCGTGATTTAAAAAAAAATCCGGAAATGGCGTGATTAATTTCCAGATTTGAGACAGACTCACAAATTCAACTCTGATTTTTTTCCGTGAATGAGGCAATCACGCAAATCACGGCCGTGATCATGGAATAGTGTTTAGCTATTATTAAAGCCCCCATACATGCTGCAATCCCCCAAATTGCATGGATTATAAAGGTGATAAGGTGCTACAACTTAAACAAAAAAATCCAAAAAGAACTTTTAGTTTTTGAGAAAATTAATTTTAAAGTTAAATCAACACTCTAAATGGGGCTATTAATCGGTAATAATTGGTTTTAAACAGGGAAATACACTTTAAGCAATCGCAGCAGAGGTGATGGCGAGTCCCAATGGCACCTGGCGGTGGTGGTACCACTGGAGGAGGATGAGTGGGCGATGCCACAAAAAACACCCGGAGAGGTTTTTGTAAATGTTTATTTTTTGGGGTTTTTTTCTTGCAATGATAGCAATGACATGGCAGCAAAGTTGTCCGTGGACCCGAGCAGTGGGAACGCAGACTTTAGTAGTGAAATAGAACATCAGAGGCAGCAGGAGGAGGACTAAGCGGTCAGCGTGGCAGCATAGAACGACCATGGCACCTCACTGGTGGTACCACAGCATGATAATGCTGGCCAAAAAATTGTATGCATCCGTGGACCGTGGCGATGGCAGTGGAAACAGACTTTAGTAGTAAAATACAACATCAGCGGCAGCAGAAGGATGACTAACCACTCAGAAGCAACACAGAAAAGCATGGCACCTCATTGGTGGTACCTCAGCATGATAATTGTGCCCAAAAATTGTAAGCATCCATGGAACCCTTGTGGTGGGAACACAGACTTTAGTAGTAAAATCCAACATCAGTGGCAGGTAGCAGGAGGAGGACTAAGAACTCAGCAGCAGCAGCAGCAGCACATAAGGGCATGGCACCTCACTTGTGGTACCACAGCATCATAATGCTGGCCAAAAAATTGTATGCATCCGTGGACCCTGGTGGTGGAAACACAGACTTTAGTAGTAAAATACAACATCAGCTGCAGCAGGAGGAGAAGGAGGACTAACCACTCAGCAGCAGCACTTAAGGGCATGGCACCTAACTGGTGGTACCTCAGCATGATAATTGTGCCCAAAAATTGTAAGCATCCGTAGACCCTGGCAGCGGGAACACAGACTTTAGTAGTAAAATCTAAGTTGATCACTAGCTATAGAGATGAATATAAGTGATATACGGTAAAATAATAAAGAGCACAAAATTAGTGGACAGCGGTCTGCCTGCACTAATAGAATAGTACAATGTCACTGACTATACTTAGTGACTGACCACTGGCAGTGACTGCAACTAACTGAAGTTGATCACTGGCTAATGAGCTGAATACAAGTGATACAGTAAAATAATAAGATCCATCCTATTGGCTGACAAGCAGTCTGCAGACTGCATAAGTGGCAGAGTGCTGTCTGTCAGTGAGCATTTTCTTTGGTGTTTGGTAAGTTGAAGGAGTGGTGCGGGCTGGTTCCTGGTGGTGGCAGCTCCAGGGCCTGCCTGCACCCCCTATTGTGTTACATGCTGGTTTTTGGGTCCCTAGTAGTGGCAGTGCTCGGGGCCTCGGCCTGTCATGTGCACTAGTGTTTGCATACCCTAACTATTTACTATGGTCACTATATGCTCACTTACCCTGTGAATCCAATACAGCTCTACCTATAACTCTCTCTATTTCTATAGCTAGTGGGAAAGCAGAAAACAGAATGAGAAAACCCTCCTACTTTCTGTTTATAAAGGGATGGAGACAGGTAAGTACCTGAGAACCATCAAAACCTGTCAAGAAAAATCTGCAATGTCAGAGAGATGGGCAGGGGAGATGGACAGTTTATTAATGATCACCTCGATTGAAAGCCCCTACTGAGGGGATCACTACCAGCATAGCACCAAGGAAGAGCACAATTATACAGCAGTTGAAGGAGAACCTCTGATTGCTCCTCTATTACAGGGGCTTCAGTACGGTTGCAACCTTTGCATCAGGAGACGAGGAATCTGGGAAAATGATCAATGGTATGTCTGTGAGTCCAAGATTTCCCATCTGTACTATCATTTTAATCTGCTTCATGATTTTGTGCCCACTCTGAAATGTACTCAAATTTACAGAGAGATCCAGACCAGTAATTGACTGTTTCCTAAGAGAGAGAGACAAGTTAGGAGAGACAAGTTGCCAGTTTGTGCCCCCCAGTATAATAAATGAGATCCCATGCCTGAAAACCCTTTAGCTAGCACTAGGCTAGCTAGTACAAATGCCCGGCACCCTCCGATCCCTGCCGCTCCCCTGTTTATACATTACCCAGCCTAGATCCAGCAATCGGTGCAGCCTCCCTGCACAGCTCCAGTCTTCACTATGGAGAGGATTACACATGATGTCATGACTGCTGCGCGATCGCTAAATCCAGGCTGGGTAATGTATTAATGGGGGGATTGGGGGTGCCGGGCACTTGTACTAGCTGGCCTAGTGCTAGCTAAAGGATTTTCAGGCATGGGATCTCATTTATTCTGCATGGGGGACTCCTGGGGCCGTGAAGCAGTATGCCCGACACTGTGTCGGGCATACCGCTAAGGAGGTTAAAGACTTATCTAGCCAGTCTGTGGCAGCCTGATAGAGGAAAATCACACAGGCAGTGATTGTAATTTTATGCTGGAAAAATTACATTTCATCCTTGTATAGAAAGGATTTTCTCAGTGTTTGTTTAGTTGGTAGCCCATCCAGTGGCAAAAAGTTTGAACAGCACAATTAATGCTTGGTGTGAGGGCCGGTTCAAATAGATGGAGGCTGATGGCCGTCCCAGGCATTTATGGCTAGGGATCCACCGTGTCATGATTGTCTTTTCATTGCGATGAAAGAGTTCATCTTATATGGTTTACTGTCATTTAGTAGATTGATTTTTCCCAAATACAACATGTAGCTTCTGGAGTTGTACAGACTAACCAGCAAGCTCATGGTGAACCAGAACTCATTGGAGTGTGTGAGGGGCTACAATGGTCCTAAAATCCCCTTACTAAAATTCTAAGAAAAACAAAAGTTTGCTTTCTTAAAACAGAAAGAATTTGCGATAATTCAGGTTGGAGTGAGCTTGAGATGTCTCCCAGTGCATCACTGCTGAATATATGCAAATTAACCATTGTTAACCTTAGAAGCTAAACACACCTCCAGAACCGCTAGAATGCAGTGATGTGTCAGCTTGTTAATTTGTACACAGCCATAATAATCCAACATGCATACAGACTGTTGTGGATTGTTTGATCCTCATCAGTGCATGGCATGGATTAATTTGGTTCTATGGAGTAGGGCTTGTAACACCGAGAGGTACAGACTAATCAGCAAGCTCATGGTGAACCATAACTCATTGGAGTGTGTGAGGGGCTACAATGGTCCTAAAAGCCCACTTACTAAAATGCTAAGAAAAACAAAAGTTTGCTTTCC
This sequence comes from Hyperolius riggenbachi, assembly GCF_040937935.1. Taxonomy (NCBI): domain Eukaryota; kingdom Metazoa; phylum Chordata; class Amphibia; order Anura; family Hyperoliidae; genus Hyperolius; species Hyperolius riggenbachi. The sequence continues at coordinate 368,078,276 of NC_090647.1, read as the reverse complement.
TAACCACTTAAGGACCCACCCTTTACCCCCCCTTAAGGACCAGCGCTGTTTTTGCTGATCTGTGCTGGGTGGGCTGTGCAGCCCCCAGCACAGATCAGGGTGCAGGCAGAGCGACCAGATCGCCCCCCTTTTTTCCCCATTAGGGGGATGATGTGCTGGGGGGGTCTGATCGCTCCTGCCTGCTGGGTGTTGCGGGGGGGGGGGCACCTCAAAGCCCCCCTCCGCGGCGAGATTCCTCCCCTCCCTCTCCTACCTGTCCACCCCCGGTGATCCACGCTGCACAGGACGCTATCCGTCCTGTGCAGCCAGTGACAGGCTGTCCCCTGTCACATGGCGGCGATCCCCGGCCGCTGATTGGCCGGGGATCGCTGATCTGCCTTACGGCGCTGCTGCGCAGCAGCGCCGTACAATGTAAACAAAGTTGATTATTTCCGCTTGTGTACATTTAGCCTGCGAGCCACGATCGGCAGCACGCAGTCTATTCACAGAGCCCCCCGCCGTGAATTGACAGGAAGCAGCCGCTCGCGCGAGCGGCTGCTTCCTGATTAATCAGCCTGCAGCTGGCGACGCAGTACTGCGTCGCTGGTCCTGCAGCTGCCACTTTGCCGACGCACGGTATAAGCGTGCGGCCGGCAAGTGGTTAAAACAGAAAGAATTTGCAATAATTCAGGTTGGAGTGAGCTTGAGATGTCTCCCAGTGCATCACTGCTGAATAAATGCAAATTAACCATTGTTACCCTTAGAAGCTTAGAAACAATGGTTAATTTGCATTTATTTAGCAGTGATGCACTGAGAGACATCTTAACCACTTGCCGACTGCCCACAGCCGATGGGCGGCGGCAAAGTGGACGCCGAAAGGGCCGCAATACGCCCAAGGGCGTTGCGTCCTTTCGGCATGCCGGGGGAGTGATCACGTCATTGATGACGCGCACTTCCCCAGGCAACTGGCTCCGCCCATCCGCGACTACAACCCGCCGGCCGTTTGGAAGCGCCGGCGGGTTGTTAACCCCGCGATCGCCGCTACAAAGTGTATAATACACTTTGTAATGTATACAAAGTGTATTATACAGGCTGCCTCCTGCCCTGGTGGTCCCTGTGTCCGAGGGACCACCAGGGCAGGCTGCAGCCACCCTAGTCTGCACCCAAGCACACTGATCTACCCCCCCTTCCCTCTGAGCCCCCACAGCACTCCTCAGACCCCCCTGCCCACCTCCCAGACCCATGTTTACACCCAATAACTCCCCTAATCACCCATCAATCACTCCCTGTCATTATCTGTTAACGCTATTTTTTTAATTAGGTCCCTAACCGCACCCTGGGGACTCCTGATCACCCCCCCACCACTCAGATTCTCCCCAGACCCCCCCTGTGTACTGTATGCATCTATCCCCCCTGATCACCTGTCAATCACCTGTCAATCACCCATCAATCACCCCCTGTCACTGCCACCCATCAATCAGCCCCTAACCTGCCCCTTGCGGGCAATCTGATCACCCACCCACACCATCAGATCGCCTGCAGACCCGCCGTCAGATCACCTCCCAAGTGCATTGTTTACACCCACTAATTACCCATCAATCACCCCCTGTCACCACCTGTCACTGTTACCCATCAGATTAGACCCTAATCTGCCTCTTGCGGGCACCCAATCACCCGCCCACATGCTCAGATTGCCCTCAGACCCCCCCCCCCCTTATCAATTTGCCAGTGCATTATTTACATCTGTTCTTCCCTGTAATAACCCACTGATCACCTGTCAATCACCTGTCAATCACCTATCAATCACCCATCAATCACCCCCTGTCACTGCCACCCATCAATCACCCCCTGTCACTGCCACCCATCAATTAGCCCCTAACCTGCCCCTTGCGGGCAATCTGATCACTCAACCACACCATCGGATCACCTGCAGACCCGCCTTCAGATCACCTCCCAAGTGCATTGTTTACATCTGTTCTCTCCTCTAAATACCCACTAATTACCCATCAATCACCCCCTGTCACCACCTGTCACTGCTACCCTTCAGATTAGACAGAAATACTAAAAGAAAATGGAGCGCGCCATAGTGCATTAAACGTAGAGGAGATTTTATTAGCAAATAAAAGTTATACTCACAAACATGAGTTGTAAAATCGCATCTCAGCGGACTGCCAGCTGCTTGCCTCTGCAGTGGAGGATAACGCGCTGTGGCCAGCAGCGCGGTTTACGATGTTTTGGATTCCGTCTCACTGGGAGGTGGGCGTTGCTGGAGTGTCAATGAGCGTGTGACGTCATTACGCGTTTCGGCGCACAGCGCCTTCGTCAGATGACGTCTCACGCTAAGGAGGACAACTTATAGTGTCGCTCTGTAAGGTCGCCATAGCGACCAGAAAGCTAAAATAAACTTTATTGAACAATGGACAAGGGGGGGATGAATGTATAGCGGCGCAATAGCGCTAGAGGAATTTACAGCGCGTCATCCTCCGCAACAATAAAAACGACAACATAGATCAACACATGCTGAAATTAAATAATCCAGCAAGGTACAATTAAAGGCCAATACTTTAGATGATATGATCAACATTTTGCGTCAGCATACTTGAATAACATTAATAGGTCATATTGACCGATTGGCACAAAATGCTAAAAAATTAAAATATTAAAATATTAAAAAGATTCAAAAAAAGAATATTATTACATCAACATTAGCTATAACGTATATCTCGCAATGGGCATAACAATACAAATACATATACCCTAGCAGAATAAGATACAACAACTCTTAATTACGCTTAAAGGGTTCCTTGCGTGATGGATCATCAATAAATGGATATTCTGTAAAAAACACATTAATTGATTGGTATCTAAAAACAACCAAACGGATATTTTTGTTATGAACTCTTTTTGACAAGGTTGTATTTGGGGAGGGAAAAATACTCTGAATTGTATAACCTATACCGGCTGGCTCAGGGGCCAAAGGGATACAGGGAGATAAGGGGGGATAGAAGGGAATTACAATATGGGATGAACAGGGATGGGGAGAGGGATCGGGGGAAGGACCAATCGTTGGGGTCTTATCACAAGGACCACAGTGGAGACCAGGGGGGCGGGGACCAAGGGAATGGTGGGTGAAGAGGGAAAAGAATAGAAGGATGTACGTGAGGGCTTTCAAGGGACCTTAGGGTGGCGACCAAATGGATGGAGAATACAATGTGGGGAAGGCAGAACCTGCTATGGACCATGCCTATTATACAGCATACTCACCACCCTCATCTAGTGTACAGTTCTGCTACTATTAAGTGAGCTAGAGGGAGAGAGAGGAGAAGGAAGACACATTAGTAACCAACTACGCTATAAGGTGTAAACAGACAATCAGAAACTCAAAAACAGAATTTAGTACATCACAAATACGTGTATATCTCTAGGCCTTCATTAAGGCCCTTTGGGCTGAGAGCATCCAATTTAAAAATCCAAAAAGTTTCTCTCTCACAGAGCCTCTTGAATCTTTGTCCTTGTAATAAATTTCTTGAAATCATCTCGAGGCCCACTATCTTAAGAGTGTCCACCATACTGTTATGACACTCCTTGAAATGGCGTGGAACGCTATGTTTCTCCACCCCATCAAGTATGTTCCTTTTGTGCTCCCCTAGCCTTTGCCTAAGAGGTCTGGTGGTTCTGCCCACATAAAATTTGGGGCAACCACAAGTTAAAAGGTACACCGCATGATCACTTCCACAGTTTATGAAGTCTTTCAATTTGTGTACATGATGGTTGTCATCTATTACTTCAGTGGCTCTGTGTCTAATGAATGGGCAGCACCCACATATCTTCACATTACACCTATAGGTGCCTTTTAGAGAAGGAAACATACTGTCTGGTTTCTTGGTTTTTCTCTTAACATTACTTGGGGCTATGATGTTCTTGATGGACTTGGCTCTTTTGAAGATGACTGCTGGATGTTCTGGAATTAGATCTCTCAGTACAGAGTCCTGTTTCAAAATAGGCCAGTGTTGGACCACTATATTCTTAATGGTTTTGGAAGCTTCCCTGTAGGTGGTAATAAATGGAAGGTCAGAGTGCGTGCTTATTTGGGTATTCAAATCTTCCTTAGGTTTGGGTCTGACTTTATATCCTTCAAACACCTTCTTTATATGTTCTGACTTATATCCCTTTTTGATAAATTTATTAGAGAGTGTCTCACCCTGTTCTAAGTAGTCCTTATCTGAAGTGCAGTTACGTCTGAGCCTACAAAACTGGCTTTTAGGGATATTCTGTATCCACTTGGGATTATGGCAGCTAGACGCATGCAAGTATGAATTGCCCGCCGTGGGCTTGAAGTGTGTTTTAGAGCTTATCAAGCCCTCATCGTTTGCAAATAACTCCAGATCCAGGAATACTAAACTATTACTAGAGATGACATGAGTAAAAATCAAACCAAAGGAATTATTGTTACAACGGGTCAAAAAACTCTTCAAAGATTGATTCTCCGCCTTCCCAAATTAATAAAATATCATCTATGTACCTGGTGTAAAACACCAAGTTTTTACTAAAGGGGTTGCCAGACCAGATTTGTTGGCTTTCCCAATAGGCCATGTACAAGTTGGCAAAACTGGGGGCACAACCCCGCCCCCATCGATGTTCCACAGGTCTGTAAATAAAGTTTATACATAAAACTAAAATAGTTATGTGAAAGGGCGAATTGAAGTAGATCCAAAATGAATTGGCCTTGTGAGATGGGAAGTAAACAATCCTGAGTGAGAAAATATTGTACAGCCTCTAAACCCTTTTCATGGGGAATGCTGGTGTAAAGGGATGACACATCTAGTGAGGCCCAGAGATAACTTTTTTCCCACTTGTAGTTCTGTAGCATGCCCATCACATGTAGAGAATTCCATGTGTATGCTTGGGAATTCAAGACCAGAGGTTGCAAAAAATAGTCTACATAGGAAGACACATTTGACAACAATCCCTCCATCCCAGCTACGATGGGTCTTCCTGGGGGTTGGATCATACTCTTGTGAATCTTAGGGATATGGTAAAAATATGGAACAGATGGGTGGCTGGGAACTAGAAACCTTTTTTCGTGATAATTAACAATGTTATTCAGATGGGCTCTATTAACCAACTGTTGCAATTCATTCTTATATATGGTGGTAGGATCTATAGGAAGCTGTTGGTATGTTGATACATCTGTTAGTAATCTTAGACCTTCTTTCAAATAATCTGCAAAATCCAACAAAACAATCCCTCCCCCCTTGTCCGCCTGTCTGATAACAATCTCTTTGTTATCTGTAAAGTCTTTCAAAGCTTTCTTTTCAACTCCATTCAGATTGTGATGTTTATTAGGCGGCCCTTTTTTACATACATTCTTAAATTGGTCCAACACTACTTGATAGTAGGTGTTGACAAAAGTTCGTGTGTCTGGTGTTAGTATCGGGCACATATTGCAACCAGTCATCATCTATCCCATATAGGGCGTCATCATTCATCATTTGTGTCATTTGTTCATCATGGGTGTCTATGGGTTCCACTGTTAGTATCTCCACTTTGTCTTCAGACAGTGTGGTGGTAGGTTGTATTCCTTCTTTTTTGGAAGCGAAAAAACGTTTGAGAGTTAGTGACCTGATAAACCTATGTAAATCTTTATAGAGTTAAAATTCATCTGGCTTAGCAGAAGGAGCAAAATTTAACCCTTTCCTTAGCAATGTTTCTTCATCAGGAGTCAGGGTATGGGACGACAGATTGAATATCTTTATGGTGGACTGTCCATTGTTAGTGATTCGACGTTTCTTTCTTTTCTGGACGGCTCTCCCTCCTCTACTCCCCCTTCTACCTCTTCTTATCCTCTTTTTCTTATGCTCCCTTGGGTTGGAGGGGGTCCTGACACTAAAAAATGGTCCTGGCCTGGATCCCTGACGCCTCCTTCTGGGCTTAGAGCTCTCAAAAGGGATCTCTTAGTGGTGGAGGACTGAACACCCTGTTTATGGGCTCCAGATTCTCCACTTGCCATCGGAACAGCAACAGTTCCTGATATTATAGGTGGACCTTGTTCACGTTTTTTAGAGATGGCACCCTCCCTCTCTCCCCTCATTCTTTCCCTGAATCTTTCCAAATACCCTGATGCTGTGTACTCATTGTCCTCAGGGTACCTGTTTTTCCTGGAAAACTTCTGGGGGGTACTTGGTCTATCAAGGGCTCTAAAGGTTTTACCATCAGTTTGGGGCATGTCCAAGGTCCTATTCTTTCTATCCATTTTCCCCCTCTTTACATGTTGATTATTCCCCCCTCTGTTTTCATACGGGTAGTTTCTCCCATGAAAGTCTGGGGGATGATCGTATTTGTATGGTCGTTTCCGTGTTTTATTTGAGGCATACTGTGACCTCTTAGGTGGTGTTGGTTGATAGGAAACGTTTTTGTGGGGCAACTTTGGTTTCTCGGTTGGTACTCGATTTGATCTATTATCTATCGGTTCCTTATTTAAATATCTCGAGTGGTATTTACCTCTTGGTGATTGGGTAATAGGTATCGATGGATAATTGGGTTGTATTGGCACCCCAGGTTTTGGTGGACCCCTATCTGCCCCTAGGGCACCCAATCACCCGCCTACTCCCTCAGAACGCCCTCAGACACCAGCCCTGATCACCTCGCCAGTGCATTGCTTGCATCTATTCCCCCCACTAATCACACCTTGAGACACCCATCAATCACCTCCTGTCACCACCTGTCACCCCCTAGCACACCTACCCATCAGATCAGGCCCTAATTTGCCCTGTGTGGGCTTCTGATCACTTGGCCAAACCCTCAGATCCCCCTCAGACCCCCTTCCGATCACCTCCCCAGTGCATTTATTGCATCTATTTTCCCCTCTAACCACCCCCTGAGACACCCATCAATCACCTCCCTAGCACTCCTATCCATCAGATCAGGCCCAATACAACCTGTTATCTAAAAGGCCACCCTGCTTATGACCGGTTCCACAAAATTCGCCCCCTCATAGACCACCTGTCATCAAAATTTGCAGAAGCTTATACCCCTGAACAGTCATTTTGAGACGTTTGGTTTCCAGACTACTCTCGGTTTTGGGCCTGTAAAAAGCCAGGGCAGTATAGGAACCCCACAAGTGACCCCTTTTTAGAAAAAAGACACCCCAAGGTATTCTGTTAGGTGTATGACGAGTTCATAGAAGATTTTATTGTTTGTCAGAAGTTAGCGGAAATTGATTTTTATTGTTTTTTTTTTTTCACAAAGTGTCATTTTTCACTAACTTGTGACAAAAAATAAAATCTTCTATGAATTTACCATACACCTAACGGAATACCTTGGGGTGTCTTCTTTCTAAAATGGGGTCACTTGTGGGGTTCCTATACTGCCCTGGCATTTTAAAGGCCCTAAACCGTGAGGAGTAGTCTAGAAAACAAATGCCTCAAAATGACCTGTGAATAGGACGTTGGGCCCCTTAGCGCACCTAGGCTGCAAAAAAGTGTCACACATGTCATATCGCCGTACTCAGGAGAAGTAGTATAATGTGTTTTGGGGTGTATTTTTACACATACCCATGCTGGGTGGGAGAAATCTCTCTGTAAATGGACAATTGTGTTTAAAAAAAATCAAAAATTTGTCATTTACAGAGATATTTCTCCCACCCAGCATGGGTATATGTAAAAATACACCACAAAACACATTATACTACTTCTTCTGAGCACAGAAGTACCACATGTGTGGCACTTTTTTGCAGCCTAACTGCGCTAAGGGGCCCAAAGTCCAATGAGTACCTTTAGGATTTCACAGGTCATTTTGAGACATTTGGGTTCAAGACTACTCCTCACGGTTTAGGGCCCCTAAAATGCCAGGGCAGTATAGGAACCCCACAAGTGACCCCATTTTAGAAAGAAGACACCCCAAGGTATTCTGTTAGGTGTATGACAAGTTCATAGAAGATTTTATTTTTTGTCACAAGTTAGCGGAAATTGATTTGTATTGTTTTATTTTTTCACAAAGTGCCAATTTCCGCTAACTTGTGACAAAAATAAAATCTTTTATGAACTCACCATACTCCTAACAGAATACCTTGGGGTGTCTTCTTTCTAAAATGGGGTCACTTGTGGGGTTTCTATACTGCCCTAGCATTTTAGGGGCCCTAAACAGTGAGGAGTAGTCTAGAATCCAAATGCCTCAAAATGACCTGTGAATAGGACGTTAGGCCCCTTAGCGCACCTAGGTTGCAAAAAAGTGTCACACATGTGGTATCGCCGTACTCAGAAGAAGTAGTATAATGTGTTTTGGGGTGTATTTTTACACATACCCATGCTGTGTAAAAAAAAATCAAAAAATTGTCATTTACAGAGATATTTCTCTCACCCAGCATGGGTATGTGTAAAAATACACCACAAAACACATTATACTACTGCTCCTGAGTACAGCGGTTTAGGGCCCCTAAAATGCCAGGGCAGTATAGGAACCCCACAAATGACCCCATTTTAGAAAGAAGACACCCAAAGTTATTCCGTTAGGAGTATGGTGAGTTCATAGAACATTTTATTTTTTGTCACAAGTTAGTGGAAAATGACACTTTGTGAAAAAAAACAATTAAAATCAATTTCCGCATACGTGTGACAAAAAATAAATTCTTCTATGAACTCACCATACTCCTAACGGAATACCTTGGGGTGTCTTCTTTCTGAAATGGGGTCATTTGTGGGGTTACTATACTGCCCTGGCATTTTAGGGGCCCTAAACCGTGAGGAGTAGTCTTGAAACCAAATGTCGCAAAATGACCTGTGAAATCCTAAAGGTACTCAAGGACTTTGGGCCCCTTCGCGCAGTTAGGGTGCAAAAAAGTGCCACACATGTGGTATCGCCGTACTCAGGAGAAGTAGTATAATGTGTTTTGGGGTGTATTTTTACACATACCCATGCTGAGTGGGCGAAATATCTCTGTAAATGGACAATTGTGTGTAAAAAAAAAAAATTGTCATTAACAGAGATATTTCTCCCACCCAGCATGGGTATGTGTAAAAATACACCCCAAAACACATTATACTACTTCTCCTGAGTACGGCGATACCACATGTGTGGCACTTTTTTGCAGCCTAACTGCACTAAGGGGCATCTTTAGGCTTTACAGGGGTGCTTACAATTTAGCACCCCCCAAAATGCCAGGACAGTAAACACACCCCACAAATGAAGCCATTTTGGAAAGTAGACACTTCAAGGTATTCAGAGAGGAGCATAGTGAGTCTGTGGCAGATTTCAATCTTATTTGTCGCAAGTTAGAAAAAATTGAAACTTTTTTTTTGTCACAAAGTGTCATTTTCCGCTAACTTGTGACAAAAAATAAAATCTTCTATGAACTCACCATGCCTCTCAGTGAATACTTTGGGATGTCTTCTTTCCAAAATGGGGTCATTTGGGGGGTATTTATACTATCCTGGAATTTTAGCACCTCATGAAACATGACAGGGGGTCAGAAAAGTCAGAGATGCTTCAAAATGGGAAAATTCACTTTTGGCACCATAGTTTGTCAACGCTATAACTTTTACCTAAACCAATAAATATACACTGAATGGATTCTTTTTTATCAAAGACATGTAGCACAATAAATTTGGACAAAAATGTATACAGGATTTTTTATCCATCTATTTACATGGTGCAGCGCTGTGATCTGGGGGACAAGAGAGCGATTGGCTCTCATAGGCAGAAGCCTATGAAAGCCGATCGCCGTAATTGGCTGGCTGGGGGGAGGGAGGGATGAAATTGAAAGAAACAGTGTTTTTTATTAAAAAAACACTGACAAAAATATTTATATAAAAAAAAAATAAACATGGGGGGAGCGATCAGACCCCACCAACAGAGAGCTCTGTTGGTGGGGAGAAAAGGGGGGGGGGGGAATCACTTCTGTGCTGTGTTGTGCGGCCCTGCAGCTTGGCCTTAAAGCTGCAGTGGCCAATTTTACCAAAAATGGCCTGGTCACTAGGGGGGTTTAGCTCTGCAGTCCTCACGAGGTTAAGAAAGCCAACTTTTGTTCTTCTGGAGTTAGTGACAGTTGCGGTTATGATCTATCTCCCTAGGGCTCTAACACGATGTAATGACACATGATGACCAAAAAAAAGAAATGTCAAATGCTTTTCTGTTATAGCAGAAAAGGTTAGGTCATGGCAAAATGAGCCCGCCGGCAGCAGGCCGTGTGAACCAGCCCTTAGTGCACCACAAAGACAGCTTGTCTAGACTTGCTTCCAACTCTCCCTTTCCCAGAAGGCAAAAGCAACCGCAATCCCCTTTCTTGCAATCCTCTATTGCTATGCCACGGGATAAGGATATCCTAATTAATATTGGTTGCTAGGAGCAGGATCTATATTGTCGGTTTCCTTTGCAAGGACATTTTGGAAAATGCCACAGGATGTAGAAAAGAAAATAGGCAACTCCCCAGGGGCATATCTAGAGGGGAGCAGCCCCTGCAACTGCAGGGTGGCACAGAGCTGTAAGGAGACCCCAATTACTACTCCCCTCCTTCCAATAAAGGGTCCATCCTTCAGATCAGGTGTTTTTGTGGTTACACTTGTTATGGGTGTAAAAATTATGATGTCCACTCTTGTTTTTTGACCCTTGTAAGATGAGCCCACAGGCTGTAAGAGTCTCCAGGGGTAGGCAAGGGTATAAACATTTGGGGCCCTGTCAGAGTTTTGGTGGGGCCCCCATGATTTGTAGTTACACCCCTGCAACTCCCCCTCAAAAATTCACCTCATGGGGGATTTTGGCCCCAGGTTCACAAGGAATTTGCCTTAAAGCGGATCCGAGATGAAAAACTAACTATAACAAGTAACTTGTCTATATATCTTCTCTAAAGTTTAGATAGTTTACACAGCATATCTAGCTGCAAACAGCTTCAAAAGTGTATGATTATTTATTCCTGTGATACAATGAGGGCAGCCATGTTCTGTTTTCCACATTGTCACAGGCTGAGGGCTGGAAATGCTATCAGCTTGCCTGTCTGTAAATTCAGTCCCCTCTCCTCCTCCCTCCTCCCCTCTGCCTCTGAAATCAATGGCTAGTAACCTCCTCCTGCCCAGACTGAGCTCCCATAAGCCTTTGCTACAGTGCCAATGGACAAAAGGAGCTGTGGACGAGGCTTGTTTAGTTTATAGGGAATTAGAGTATTAAAACAAAACAAAAAAGTATTTTGCTTGCTGAATGCCCTATGAACTATATGAAAGGAACACAATTATACAATGAGTAAAAGTTTGTCTCAGATCCACTTTAAGCCAATTGGCCAGACAAGAGGCTCACTTGCACATCTCTAAAAGGAAAGGATTGTGTTTGAGGCAACCTGCATGAGTTCTAAGAGAATATACAGTATTTTAATAATGCAGTCTGTATGTGTGGATTTAGAATATACAGTATTTTAATAAAGCAGTCTGTATGTATAGATTTTCTGATCACCATCACCACCTCATCTTAAAGTTCTACTGATGTCTTCATCATGTTCTCAAGGTAAGGAGGCGCCAAAAGGATAAAAGGAGGATCAGATATAAAATGTTAAAATTGTAGGTGGCAATGGTGGGCTTGCTCACCTCACAAAAACCAGCACTGGTTCAGTGTAACAAAATCAGATAATTTATTTACTACTCCTTATCAGAAAAACAAAATTGCAACGCGTTTCACGGATCACAAGTCCGCTTCATCAGGCAACAAAAAAATCAATCACATAGGCAGGAGCAACTAAGATACAAAGACAAAAAGTACAGTAAACACAAAATAAATAAAAATAATAGAAACAGAATAAAAGATTAATAATAAAATAGTAATAGTAACAGCAGATAGAGCCCTGTGTCATAGTCCGCACGCAGTTGGACTCATCAATATATACCAATGATCAATATACATATAAACACATTCCATTATGGGATCCTATCAAAAAGACACATATCTATGTGTGAGGTTGTCCATCCCACACATCTCCACATGTGGAGAGGATCTGTGTAGTATAATAAACACATATAACATATAAATCTCTCTTGTGCAATAGTGTGCACCCTGAGCTTAAGTTGTAATTGTACCCACATACTGGGAGTGATAGTCCCCCTTATATGTAGGTATGCATTATGTGATTATGCCCCCATGCTGGGGGCGATGATCCCCCTTGCGTATAAGTGTGGGCTGTTGTTATCCCTAAGATGTATGTGTACCTGCTTGTGTGTCAGGTTTTTAAAAACAGGGGGAAATATTCCCAGGGTGTCAGTAAACAGAGCACGTTTCATCTCTCCCGGGGTAGGTGATAGCCTGCTATCTGAATTATACCTGGGTGTGTGGATGGACAGGTAATAGCCCTGGCGCGTGTGGAGAAGGGAAAAAGAGGGACTTACCCGTTGTGCTAAGTGGACACGTATGGCGCCTCCGCTGTGATCTGGCGCCACTTGTCCGTAGGTTATATCCCTCCTGAGGTGGGAGGTTGCGTCCTACTGAGGGGCGGGGTGTGGTGCGCTGTAGCCTCCGCTGTATGACCAGCTGATAGGCTGTGGGTGCCGGCGGAAGTGCGTGAGGTAAGGGCACGAAGCCTGTTTCCTCATTACTATTGTGGGCAGGATACGTCCGTATTGTGTGTCCAGCGGAAGTGTGTCATATGTGGGCAGGAGGCCCAACACCATCTTCTTTGTGGGCAGGATGCCGTTTGTAGGGTGGTACCTAATAGCAAATAGCAACACCTAAGGTGTATATAAATTAAAAGTATATAAAATGTAAATTTTAGTATTACATAAAAGTATAGTTGTGGATAATAAATTCTCTACTCCCTCTTGTGGTAAAAGTGCTAGGTGTCATAAATGTAACAAATCTTTTTCTTTCTTGCAAGAAAATCCCCTTCTTCCCCATATATATACACATGCATATATATACATACACAATGCGCATGCACAATTACACATACACATGAAGAGGGAAGGAGGTGCGCCGATCAGGGACTAAGGGTGTTCTGTCCTGTCTGGGATGTTTGCCATAAGGTTACCACACAGATCAACGTGTGGGTAGTGGCACCTGTACCAATATGATCACGATAAAAAACACAAAATATATAATAATACATCACATGCACATATATATATAAAAAGGATAAAAGATACATATATATAAGAGATATGAATTATAAATTATAAAAAATATAAGACATAAGATATAATATATAATATATGATATATAAGATATAAAATATAAAGGATATAAAAAATCCTGTACATAAAATATATACATATATATATATATAAAAATATATACATAATATAATAACATACATATATAATAGAAGACTAGTAGAGATAAAAATAATATTAATGATAAGAATATAGAAATAGCAGATATATAACCGTGCATTATTAAAAAAGAGCGACTTATGGGTTATCTCGGTAATAGGTTTGTCTGTGGAACTGGGAGTGTTCTAGGGAGAGGTGGGAATGGTTCGGGGTGGGAATACTTATCTTTCCCTTCGGTCTAAACCGGACAATGGTGTGTATGACAAATTGTCGTACACAAATGTGGACTTTTCAATATTGTTAGAAGGTCTTTTCCAGTTGTTCGTTCAGTCCTAGAGGCGTTAGTGTTTTGAGTGTCTGGATCCAGTACATTTCTCTATTTTTCAGTGTTTGAATAGCATTGGGAGCCATAGGGTTTATGGATTCCAATGCTATAAATGAGACTTCAGAAACATTTCTGTAATGGGTCTGATCGAAATGCCTAGAGAGACTGTGGGTAGCCAAGCCATTCTGAATGTTACGTCTGTGTTGGCCTATTCTGTCTTTCAGTTGTTGGCTGGTGCGGCCTACGTATTGGACCAGGCATGGGCAAGTGGCGACGTAAATGACATATCTGGTGTCACAGTTAATGTGTTTGTGTATGGGATATACTAATTTATTACTATGGGAGATGACATGGTCGGTGATGGTGATGAAGTTGCACGCTAGGCATCGTTTTTTGAGGCATGCATAGGACCCTTCAGGTAAGGTTACCTTATCAGTATGCGACTTGAGTCTGCTTGGTGCCAATAAGTTTCGGAGATTAGGTGCTCTCCGATAGGTCATAATGGGTTTATTGGGGATTATTGTACATAGATAGGGGTCCTGCTGCAGTATCTCCCATCTATGGGTAAGTATGTCTCTGATGGCTGTGTGTTGGGCACTGTATTTTGTGATGAACCTTAATGGAACCTCCGACTTGGATTCATGTGGCCTGTCTTGGGTAGTGGGTGATCTTGACTTACATTTAGCTATATGTTTTGCATTTTGGATGAGTTTTTTTGGGTACTTCCTCTCTTTGAATTTTTTCTCTAGTATTTTGGATTGTGTTTCGCAATCTTGGATATCCGTGCAGTTCTTATATATTCGTTTAAATTGGTTATAGGGAGTATTGGTGGTCCATGGTTTGTGGTGAAAGCTTCCAAAATGGATATAGCTATTTGAATCTACCTTTTTAAAGTGAGTTTTGGTTTTTATGGTGTTGTTCTCATGAAACAAGACCAAGTCTAGAAACTCCAGGGACGTGTTACTGTGTTGGAAAGTGAATGAAAGTTTGGCCCTGTTGGAGTTGAGGTATTGAACGAATAATGGGATGTGGGCTGTGTCCCCCTGCCAGATGAACACCAAATCGTCTATATAACGCCTGTATAAAACAACATGATCTTTGAAAGGGTTGTTGTTCAGAATATATATGGTCTCAAGCAGACCCATCGCTAGGTTGGCATAGCTCGGCGCGAAGCTGCTGCCCATCGCCGTGCCCCCTATTTGTTTGTATATAGTGTCCAAAAAGGTGAAGTAGTTATGCATGAGTATGAACTCCACGCATTGTAGCAAAAAGGTTTTTTGTATTTGTGGCATGTCTGGGTCAGATTTCAGATAGAATTCTATGGCTTCCATGCCGAATCCATGTGTAATATTAGTATAAAGTGCAGATACATCGCATGTTAGCCAGGTATAGTTCGTTTTCCATTCGTAGTCCTTTAATATTTCAATGAGGTGTTGGGAGTCCCTCGTGTATGAGTCCAGTTTTTGAACATGTTTTTGTAAGTGTAAGTCTATGAATTTGGATAAGTTGCTGGTGATTGAGTTGATGCCTGATATAATGGGTCTGCCAGGGGGATTATGTAAATTTTTGTGTATTTTTGGCAATTGATAGAAATATGGGACAGTGGGCTGTTCGATCAATATAAAATTTCTTTCATCCTTGGTAATGATGCCTCCCATCAGAGCATAATTGATGAGGGTTTTTAGTTCCCTATTGTATGCAATGGTGGGGTCTTCTGGAAGGACACAGTAGCTGACCGGGTCCTGTAGCAGACGAAGCGACTCCCTGACATAATCCGCCCTATTTAGTATGACTATGCCACCCCCTTTGTCTGCTGGTTTGATTACCAGATTCTTATTGTTTTTGAGATGATTAATGGCTCTCTTCTCGGATATGGTAAGGTTGGTTTGAGAAATTATAGGTTCTTGACATAATTTTTGCAGATCTTCTAGAGCAAGGGCATAAAAGGTTTCTATGAAGTGACCCTTAGACGAAGTGGGATAGAATCTGGATCTCGCCCTGAGGGATGTTGTAATACATCTCTCAAGGTGTAGTTCCTGATCATTGACAGTTACAATGGGTGTGTTAGTGTCTTGGGTGAGAACCGGTCTGATATTATTCCCTACTTTTTTTATTGCAAAATGTCTCTTTAACGTTAATTTTCGTACAAAGGAATTCAGATCTACAAACAGTTCGCTTAGTTGCGCCATGTTAGTGGGGCAAAAAGATAACCCCTTACTCAATATTTGTATTTCATTTTCTTTAAGTGTATAATCAGAAAGGTTGAAAATAGATTTGGTTTCGTGATTGGTGGGTGCGGCTATGTTTTGTTTCTTTTTCCCCTTTCCCCTTGATCCTCTTTTCCTGTGTTTTTGAATGGTCGTTTGCGGATGCTTTTCGGTTGTAAGATAGTGTTTGAGGCTTTGGGACTGGGGAGTTGTGTGTGTAGTGGATCCGGTTGGTGGTTCGTGAGGGTCAATGGAAGATCTAAAAAAGACTCTGACTGTTCGTTTGGGCTGTCAGGTACTGGTTCTGTTGATGTTGACGGATCTATGGTTTCTGTGTTCTGGTTTGGACCCTCCAGGGATGCCCCAAAGGCCAGGCCTTCTTGTGTGTTATAGACACTGTATTGGGAGTAATTTTCGTTGTCCTCTTTAGTGAATGAGTTATTATCTGTGGGGGACTTACGGGGTGTAGGCTTGGGTTCTTTATTCAAGATGATATTACGATCATCTGGGGTGTTGATTGGTGTGTCCCCTAGAGTAATTGAAGTGGGGTGCACCCCTGTGGGGTGGCATAGTCATACTAAATAGGGCGGATTATGTCAGGGAGTCGCTTCGTCTGCTACAGGACCCGGTCAGCTACTGTGTCCTTCCAGAAGACCCCACCATTGCATACAATAGGGAACTAAAAACCCTCATCAATTATGCTCTGATGGGAGGCATCATTACCAAGGATGAAAGAAATTTTATATTGATCGAACAGCCCACTGTCCCATATTTCTATCAATTGCCAAAAATACACAAAAATTTACATAATCCCCCTGGCAGACCCATTATATCAGGCATCAACTCAATCACCAGCAACTTATCCAAATTCATAGACTTACACTTACAAAAACATGTTCAAAAACTGGACTCATACACGAGGGACTCCCAACACCTCATTGAAATATTAAAGGACTACGAATGGAAAACGAACTATACCTGGCTAACATGCGATGTATCTGCACTTTATACTAATATTACACATGGATTCGGCATGGAAGCCATAGAATTCTATCTGAAATCTGACCCAGACATGCCACAAATACAAAAAACCTTTTTGCTACAATGCGTGGAGTTCATACTCACGCATAACTACTTCACCTTTTTGGACACTATATACAAACAAATAGGGGGCACGGCGATGGGCAGCAGCTTCGCGCCGAGCTATGCCAACCTAGCGATGGGTCTGCTTGAGACCATATATATTCTGAACAACAACCCTTTCAAAGATCATGTTGTTTTATACAGGCGTTATATAGACGATTTGGTGTTCATCTGGCAGGGGGACACAGCCCACATCCCATTATTCGTTCAATACCTCAACTCCAACAGGGCCAAACTTTCATTCACTTTCCAACACAGTAACACGTCCCTGGAGTTTCTAGACTTGGTCTTGTTTCATAAGAACAACACCATAAAAACCAAAACTCACTTTAAAAAGGTAGATCCAAATAGCTATATCCATTTTGGAAGCTTTCACCACAAACCATGGACCACCAATACTCCCTATAACCAATTTAAACGAATATATAAGAACTGCACGGATATCCAAGATTACGAAACACAATCCAAAATACTAGAGAAAAAATTCAAAGAGAGGAAGTACCCAAAAAAACTCATCCAAAATGCAAAACATATAGCTAAATGTAAGTCAAGATCACCCACTACCCAAGACAGGCCACATGAATCCAAGTCGGAGGTTCCATTAAGGTTCATCACAAAATACAGTGCCCAACACACAGCCATCAGAGACATACTTACCCATAGATGGGAGATACTGCAGCAGGACCCCTATCTATGTACAATAATCCCCAATAAACCCATTATGACCTATCGGAGAGCACCTAATCTCCGAAACTTATTGGCACCAAGCAGACTCAAGTCGCATACTGATAAGGTAACCTTACCTGAAGGGTCCTATGCATGCCTCAAAAAACGATGCCTAGCGTGCAACTTCATCACCATCACCGACCATGTCATCTCCCATAGTAATAAATTAGTATATCCCATACACAAACACATTAACTGTGACACCAGATATGTCATTTACGTCGCCACTTGCCCATGCCTGGTCCAATACGTAGGCCGCACCAGCCAACAACTGAAAGACAGAATAGGCCAACACAGACGTAACATTCAGAATGGCTTGGCTACCCACAGTCTCTCTAGGCATTTCGATCAGACCCATTACAGAAATGTTTCTGAAGTCTCATTTATGGCATTGGAATCCATAAACCCTATGGCTCCCAATGCTATTCAAACACTGAAAAATAGAGAAATGTACTGGATCCAGACACTCAAAACACTAACGCCTCTAGGACTGAACGAACAACTGGAAAAGACCTTCTAACAATATTGAAAAGTCCACATTTGTGTACGACAATTTGTCATACACACCATTGTCCGGTTTAGACCGAAGGGAAAGATAAGTATTCCCACCCCGAACCATTCCCACCTCTCCCTAGAACACTCCCAGTTCCACAGACAAACCTATTACCGAGATAACCCATAAGTCGCTCTTTTTTAATAATGCACGGTTATATATCTGCTATTTCTATATTCTTATCATTAATATTATTTTTATCTCTACTAGTCTTCTATTATATATGTATGTTATTATATTATGTATATATTTTTATATATATATATATGTATATATTTTATGTACAGGATTTTTTATATCCTTTATATTTTATATCTTATATATCATATATTATATATTATATCTTATGTCTTATATTTTTTATAATTTATAATTCATATCTCTTATATATATGTATCTTTTATCCTTTATATATATATATGTGCATGTGATGTATTATTATATATTTTGTGTTTTTTATCGTGATCATATTGGTACAGGTGCCACTACCCACACATTGATCTGTGTGGTAACCTTATGGCAAACATCCCAGACAGGACAGAACACCCTTAGTCCCTGATCGGCGCACCTCCTTCCCTCTTCATGTGTATGTGTAATTGTGCATGCGCATTGTGTATGTATATATATGCATGTGTATATATATGGGGAAGAAGGGGATTTTCTTGCAAGAAAGAAAAAGATTTGTTACATTTATGACACCTAGCACTTTTACCACAAGAGGGAGTAGAGAATTTATTATCCACAACTATACTTTTATGTAATACTAAAATTTACATTTTATATACTTTTAATTTATATACACCTTAGGTGTTGCTATTTGCTATTAGGTACCACCCTACAAACGGCATCCTGCCCACAAAGAAGATGGTGTTGGGCCTCCTGCCCACATATGACACACTTCCGCTGGACACACAATACGGACGTATCCTGCCCACAATAGTAATGAGGAAACAGGCTTCGTGCCCTTACCTCACGCACTTCCGCCGGCACCCACAGCCTATCAGCTGGTCATACAGCGGAGGCTACAGCGCACCACACCCCGCCCCTCAGTAGGACGCAACCTCCCACCTCAGGAGGGATATAACCTACGGACAAGTGGCGCCAGATCACAGCGGAGGCGCCATACGTGTCCACTTAGCACAACGGGTAAGTCCCTCTTTTTCCCTTCTCCACACGCGCCAGGGCTATTACCTGTCCATCCACACACCCAGGTATAATTCAGATAGCAGGCTATCACCTACCCCGGGAGAGATGAAACGTGCTCTGTTTACTGACACCCTGGGAATATTTCCCCCTGTTTTTAAAAACCTGACACACAAGCAGGTACACATACATCTTAGGGATAACAACAGCCCACACTTATACGCAAGGGGGATCATCGCCCCCAGCATGGGGGCATAATCACATAATGCATACCTACATATAAGGGGGACTATCACTCCCAGTATGTGGGTACAATTACAACTTAAGCTCAGGGTGCACACTATTGCACAAGAGAGATTTATATGTTATATGTGTTTATTATACTACACAGATCCTCTCCACATGTGGAGATGTGTGGGATGGACAACCTCACACATAGATATGTGTCTTTTTGATAGGATCCCATAATGGAATGTGTTTATATGTATATTGATCATTGGTATATATTGATGAGTCCAACTGCGTGCGGACTATGACACAGGGCTCTATCTGCTGTTACTATTACTATTTTATTATTAATCTTTTATTCTGTTTCTATTATTTTTATTTATTTTGTGTTTACTGTACTTTTTGTCTTTGTATCTTAGTTGCTCCTGCCTATGTGATTGATTTTTTTGTTGCCTGATGAAGCGGACTTGTGATCCGTGAAACGCGTTGCAATTTTGTTTTTCTGATAAGGAGTAGTAAATAAATTATCTGATTTTGTTACACTGAACCAGTGCTGGTTTTTGTGAGGTGAGCAAGCCCACCATTGCCACCTACAATTTTAACATTTTATATCTGATCCTCCTTTTATCCTTTTGGCGCCTCCTTACCTTGAGTACATTTTGATCCACCTGGTGGATGGGTGTTGACACCTTTTCTCTTTTTTTCTACGGAGAGCGACTTTCTTAAAACCTGAGCGAGGACAGGTTTAATTTCCTCGTCTGCGATTGAAGTGGTTGCCCCCATTGGCAACCCATACTTGTGAGTATAAACCCTTCTTTTCCACAATTGTGCCATATACCATACGATAATACACTATCGGGGGCTCTCGATTTCTTCTTTTTCTTCTTGTTGCGTCTTCATCATGTTGATATAATTTCTATTGTATTTTTCATTATATGTGCAGTTTTCATTTATTTGAGTTTTTCCTCCTGAAAAATGTTTATTACTTTTTAAGATCTTTGTCTCTAAAATATTGCTTATTTTTGAACAATGAGGCTTCCACAAGATGTATTTCTAGCCTCAAAACTAAACTATCATGTTGGCTGCTGTTTTAATATATAATCTCTTGAGGGCTTAATCCATGTGTCCAGATTTTCATCAGATCACTTTTTTTTAACTCTTTACAGCTTTGCTGTCTGCTTAGTTTTCTTGATAAGTTATAAATAAACCACACAGTATGGTAGTAGTAGTGAACAAACACACATCTTATTAAAAGCAAAAGAAGTGAAGATGATTAGTAGTCATCTGGGGGTTACACAATATAACCAAGTATGCCGTGTTCACTCTTCATAGCATGCTCTATTATAGGTGTGTTGTCATTTTGTATTACTGCCATCTTTGTTATTCTGAAGTATGGAAGAAATATAACAGAATACATCAAAGGGACTTGAGAAGCATCGTTAACCTGCATCACATATGGAGACCTTGGCAACTACCTTCACAGTTGGGGTAGAATGGGAATACATGTTGTAAGATCAAAAGGAATCCAATACAATGATAAGCATAAGAATACTCCTTCTAGTGGATGCATATAAATAAGGACCTTCAAATACATGTTGCTGTAAAACATAATAAGAATAAATGTGAGATTAATATTTTCTGTTCGGAGGCATGGATATCAGTGGATAAAAAAATCATCTCAAAATGAATAAAACAAATTACAAGATGGGATGAAACTGGAATGTTTTATATACCAATGGACTATTAATGCATCTGGATTTGTTCCATAGATGCATTTCTAAATGTATTTAGTACAACATGAGCGTCCATGTGACCCTCCTGTGTCAGCTGCACTGAAATTATTACTGGAAAAAGAGGTATTGGAAAAACTGTGTGTAACTATCCTTACTAAGAAAAAAAATAATGACAAAAATATCTCTTCTAAAATATTCAGAGACTTTTCCTTCCCAGTGCTGGTGGCCAAATGTATGTACAACACCTGGTTTCAAAAATAGAACTACAGCTTAATTAAAGATTATAAAATTATATCAGAATGTATTTAATTTCAACAAAGCCATAACAAGTGAAACAACAAATGAACAGGGTTTATTCACTAAGAAAACACAATGAACAGTAATCCACAGCAACTAATCAACTTTCATTTATAGAAGTCAGAAGATTTCAGTGGTTGCTATGGATCACTACACATCATAACTGCTCTATGTACTGTTATTTAAAATGCCATTAAGCAATGCATGTGAAATAGAATTACACTTTCCTTATTAGCCAGTTTGGAGCAAACATCTGGAAATTTGCTCTGCTGGCTGTTTGACTGCATGGGTGACATATTGCAATTAGTTACATGGGGATTCATTCTATCTATGGAGAATATTTATTTATTTATTAAACCACTTTAGACGTATTACTGTCTTGAAGGACCACCATTGCAAGACTGTGTGTAACCCTTTGAATGCTGTTCTAGTAAAAAAAAATGCTGGTTGTATATAATAAGCTGTACATAATCTATTAGAGCAAAGAAGAAATGCTGGGTTTCATTCCACTTTAAGGACTGAAGTGATAAGATAACTCTCTCCCTGTGAAAACTTATCTCTACACCTTAATAAGGCTAGCTTCTTTAGTAAATTAACACTAAACATACCATTCAATGGCCTCAATTAACTAAGATCATGCTGGAGATAATAAGGCAAGAGAAAACTTACCACCACACATCGATTGCATTTTTGGAAGCAGGAAATTTGGGCACATAAGGCAAGTGTACAAAAAGTGGGCCACCATTTACTCCCATAATAAATGTCGTTTGATGGGCGTCGAACAGGAAAGAAGGGCAATAGAGATTATTAACGTTTTCAAACGGCGCCCAGAGATTTTTAATGTTTTCTAACGGCCCTTGTGATGATTTAAGTTTACACAATGCACTCGTGACGAATAACGTTTACAAAAAAACTAAACATACCGTATTTTCCAACGTATAAGACGCACTTTTTCTCCCCCAAAAATGGGGAGAAAAAGTCCCTGCATCTTATACGGCAAAGGCAGGGAATCCCCAACTTGCGAACGCCCGCCGATATGAACCGGGGATTCCCTGCCTGTGTGCGCGCTCACTGTGCCTGGCTCCCCTGTGTGCTTAAGTTCTCCCCCTCTAATTTCCTCCTGCCCCCTCCATGTGTGCATCTCCCCGGTCCCCCCCACATGTCTCCGATATCTCTGATGTACATCCTTCCCCCCCCCCGGGTCTGCAGTTGCAATGGCTTACCTGATACATGCCGCCGCGAAGACTGCAGACACCCGGCTACTCCATGTGTTTCCTCTACTGTGCGGCTTGTACTGGTTGCGTCATCAGTAGCCGAACTTAAGCACGCAGGGGAGCCAGGCACAGGACACATGGGGGAAACAGGACTGATGGGGAGAGGGACACAGGAGGACACATGGTGAGACTGACACAGGAGGACACATGGGGAGAGGACACAGACTGACACAGGAGGACACATGGGGAAAGGGACATAGGAGGACACATAGGGAGATTGACACAGGAGGACACATGGGGAGATGGACACAGGAGGACACATGGGGAGAAGGGACAGTCAGGATACATGTGGGAGACAGGACACATGGGGAAACAGGCAGACAAGGTGCACATGGGGAGAAGGGACACACAGGACACATGTGGGAGACAGGACACAGGAGGACATATGGGGAGAAGGGGCAGTCAGGACACATGGGGGAAACAGGACACATAGGGAGACAGGCAGACAGGGTACACATGGGGAAGGAGGGGCACACTGGACACATAGAAAAACACATGGGGCATACAGCAGGACAGATGGGGCACACAGGAGGAGACATGAGGTACACAGGATCACACAACATGTACAAGACGTTACTGGAACATGGACGCACCAGGTTTAGTATTTTTTTCCCTGGTTTTTGCCCTCTAAATTTGGATGCATCTTATATTCCGGAGCATCTTATATGGCGGAAAATACGGTACTTATCGTATTTAACTAAAACATTATTTAAAATTTTATCCCTTACTGTTTGTAAAACATTATTATTCACAAAATACGGTGATCAGTACGTAAATTGTAATATATTTTTTACAGTCACTAATTGGAAAACATTATTCTCCACACAATAAAGTGATCACTAAGGGGAGATTTAAGGTTAAGCACCACCAGGGGGGTTTTAGGATTAGGCGCCACCAAGAGGGTCTTAGGATTAGGCACCACCAGGGGGTTCTTAGGGTTAGGCACCACCAGGGGGGTTTTAGGGTTAGGCACCACCAGGGGAGCTTTAGAGTTAGGCACCACCAGGGGGGTTCTAATGGTTAGGGAGGAAGGGTACAGGGAGGGTTTTGTGTGAGAGTATGGTAGTAATATTTACTAATGTTTTACAATAGTTATTATGAACACACTTATATTTTTTATTTCATCCTTATAAACAATATTTTCAGATTTTATTATATGAAGAAACGATAAATGAAGGTTATTCACAATATTATACAATTATAACGATTAAACATATATTATCGTTTTTTTAACAAATGTAATTGTAAGTTTCACTTTTAAAACTTGGGAGATTATCGTTTTCACAATTTGCGAATTCATACATAAACGTTTTTTAATTTGTAAAACATTATTTGTAAACGAAATACAACACAATATTTTTATAAACGCTATTACTTCTTATCGTTTACAACCCGTGCCCTTTTTTCCCGATGCCCTTTTTGCATGTACGCATATTT
Organism: Hyperolius riggenbachi; assembly: GCF_040937935.1. Lineage (NCBI taxonomy): Eukaryota > Metazoa > Chordata > Amphibia > Anura > Hyperoliidae > Hyperolius > Hyperolius riggenbachi. The sequence goes on along the minus strand of NC_090647.1, from coordinate 368,053,993 downwards.
TCATTGTTAATTCACTAAAGAAGCTTGCCTTATTAAGGTGTAGAAATAAGTTTTCACAGTGAGAGAGTTATCTTATCGCTTCAGTCCTTAAAGAGAAACTCCGACCAAGAATTGAACTTTATCCCAATCAGTAGCTGATACCCCCTTTTACATGAGAAATCTATTCCTTTTCACAAACAGACCATCAGGGGGCGCTGTATGACTGAGATTGTGGTGAAACCCCTCTAACAAGAAACTCTGAGTACGTACTCCTGGCAGTTTTCTGTCTGTGAACCTTGCTGCATTGTGGGAAATAGCTGTTTACAGCTGTTTCCAACTGCCAAAAAAACATGCAGCAGCTACATCAGGGTGAACAAAATGATGTAGAACTGTATGAGTATATGGAAAAATGTGGAAATGGGTTAGTAAAGTTGTGCATTAAAAGGAAAAAAACTAGGCTAGAAAGACTGGGCAAAGACATTGAACAGATCAAAATACGGTTAGAACCATACAAAGAAGATGAGGAGTATGGTCGCAGATCAAAATTTATACAGGAATCACTATTAAAAACAGAAAATGAAATAATATTGGATAAACATAAACAATATGCTAGGGATGTAGAGGCCTATCAATCTAATAGTGCATACAAATGGCAAAAAAAGAAAACTGAACAAAATAATGGTCAAATTAACAATCCTATAGGCTCCAACCCATCTAGACCCACTCCAGCCGTTCCCACACAGAGGGCGGAACATGCTCCACAGGGTAGGGGCAGCCCTGTCAGTAGAGATCCACATGCCAACCGACCCCAGTGGGAACCCACATATCAACAGAGGGGAAATTACCAGTTTAGACCAGGAAATAGGGGTCAATTTGGTAGAAGAGGTGGGTATGGAGTTAATAGGGATGACAACCCATATAGGGGAGTACATGGGGGGTATACGCCACCAAGGGGAGGCCATATGCGGAGTGGTACTCCTAGGGGGCCCTATCAGAGAACTGAGTTTAGAGTCCCCATCTATAATCGCTATCAGCACCTTGAAGATGACCTTAGGGCAAATTATGAGAACACTTTTTTAGGGAGAGGCAATCACAGACAGTACGGAGAGGACAGGAGGGACGATTTAGATGCACCCCCGTACACACCAGGAAGACAAATACAAAGAAGAGCAGCAGGGGATGTAGAGCAGGATATAGAAAACAAAAGGCTAAGGAATTAGTGGGGGAGGGTATTTTCAATCTGAGTGGGGTAGAATTATCCAGGGGGGAACTCAGGATGCTTGACAAAGGTCTGAAATACGCCCCCCCCCCCCCCCAAAACATCAATAAATTTAATACGTACATTGACCTGCAGAAATTTGTTAGGAAAGTTAATCTGCGCCGCTACTTCCTGGACAAGGAGGGCCCCAATCAGAGAGTAAATGCAACAAGTACATATCTACACACCACGCTACGTAACAATTCTACTTTTAATCCACAAGCAAGTGGTAGTCAGAACAGTATAGAAGTCTTCAAAAGGATGGAGGCAGGAGAGATAGAGAACTTGTCTGAACAGAAAGTGGGGGGCTTTAAAAATGAGGCTAAAGATATGCTGGAGAAAAAGAATCTTGTAATCCGTCCAGCGGATAAGGGGGGAGGGGTTGTGGTTCTCAGTAAGGATCAATACTTCACTGAACTAGATAAAATAGTTCTTGATGAAAACACTTATGAGAAACTGTCTGGTAATCCGACTATAGGTTTCAAAAAGCAATTGATAGAATTATTAAGGGGAGGTTTAGATAAAGGGATGCTCACAGATAGAGAATATTGTTATCTGGTTCCGTCAGCACCTCGGGTACCAATTATATACCAGACCCCCAAAGTCCACAAAGACCCAGCTAACCCGCCTGGGAGACCCATCATAAGTGGGATTGGGTCAATCACCCACAGGCTGGGTATATAGTTGGATTCCTTCCTCCAACCGCTGGTAAAAAACCTACCCAAAGTATTGAAGGACACTGGCCATACACTTCAGGTGTTGGAGACAGTAAAAGTGGAAGAGGGTATGATAATGGCAAGAGCTGATGTAAGTTCTCTGTACACCAATATACCCCATGAGGGGGGGATCGAAGCAGTGCGATTCTATATGGAGGAGGCTGGGAATATGGATGCACATCAGATTGAATTTATATTGGATCTACTGAAATTTGCATTATCAAAGAACTACTTCTGGTACAGGGGTGACTACTATGTTCAGAGGTTTAGCTGTGCTATGGGGGCGTCCTTCGCACCTTCCCTGGCTAATTTATATATGGGCAGGTGGGAGAAGTTGGACATCGCGAAGGGCGCCCCCAATATTGTTTTGTGGGGCCATTATCAGTGGTGCTCAAATACCCCTTTTTAAAATTCGAGTTTGGTCGAATTCGAATAGTAAATTATTCGAGGTCAGTCGAATATTCGAGTCGAATAATTTTTACTATTCGATTCGACCTCGGACTTCGAGCTCACTATTCGAGTCGGTATTCGAGCTCATTATTCGAGCTGACTATTCGAATTGGCCTTAAATAGCTTCCAACACTTGTTTTGAGGGTGAATGATGCGAGAAACATCTTTTTTTCCAAGTAACAACAGCAAGTGATTATGTGGGGATGTTCCTTTAAAAAAAAAAGGTGGAAAAAGAAGTTGTGTCCAGAATTTTGTTCAGTACTGTATATACTTCTTCTTCTTCTTCTTCTTCTTCTTTATCTTCTATATCTTCTTCTTCTTCTATATCTTCTTCTATATTTTCTTCTTCTATATCTTCTTCTATATCTTCTTCTTCTTCTTCTATATTGTCTTCTTCTTCTTCTTCTTCTTCTTCTTCTTCTTCTTCTTCTTCTTCTTCTTCTTCATCTTCTTCTTCTTCTTCATCTTCTTCATCTTCTTCATCATCATCTTCTTCTTCTTCTTCTTCTTCTTCTTCTTCTTCATCTTCTTCTTCTTCATCTTCTTCATCTTCTTCTTCATCTTCTTCATCTTCTTCTTCTTCATCTTCTTCTTCTTCATCATCTTCTTCATCTTCTTCACCTTCTTCATCTTCTTCATCTTCTTCTTCTTCTTCTTCATCTTCTCCATCTTCTTCTTCTTCATCTTCTTCATCTTCTTCTTCTTGATCTTCTTCATCTTCTTCTTCTTCTTCTTCTTCATCTTCTTCTTCTTCTTCTTCTTCTTCTTCTTCTTCTTCTTCTTCTTCTCCTTCTTCTTCATCTTCTTCTTCTTCTTCTTCTCCTTCTTCTTCTTCTCCTTCTTTTTCTATATCGTCTTCTTCTTCTTCACTTATTTCTCTTTTCAATTTTTTTTTAAAGAAATGCAGCTATTTTTGAGCGTAACAAATAGCTGGTGGCGCACGCATGTTGGAAGCGCCATTGTATGTGCTCCCTGGCAGTGGAAACACACAGACAGCAGGAGGTAAATTCAGCAGCAGGAGGAGGAGGATGAGTGTGTGGCAGCAGGCAGTCAATGAGGCAGGCAGCGTGACATAATAGCCCTGGTACCTAGCGGTGATACCAGGGCTGTAAATAAACACAGCAGGCAGGAGGTCCCAGACAGCGGTCGTGCAGCCCACATCGTGTCCAATACACAACTGGGACAACACAGTTTTCAACCCGGGCACCTCTGAAAAATTAACCCTTTTTTTTTTTTATGGTTTTTTGGTTTTGTTTGTAAAACAAATTACACAGATATATAGCTATTTCTTTACGTAATAGCTGGTGGCAGAGTGGCAGCAGAATGTAATTCTGTGTACCCTGGCAGTGGGAAACACAGACAGACAGCAGCAGCAGGAGGAATGGAGGAGTAGTGTGAGTGTGGCAGCAGGCAGGCAGCGTGACATAATAGCCCTGGTACCTAGCGGTGATACCAGGGCGTAAATAAACACAACAGGAGGTCCCAGACAGCGGTCGTGCAGCCCACATCGTGTCCAATACACAAATGGGACAACACAGTTTTCAACCCGGGCACCTCTGAAAAATTAAACCTTGTTTTTTTATGGTTTTTTGGTTTTGTTTGTAAAACAAATTACACAGATATATAGCTATTTTTTGACGTAATAGCTGGTGGCAGAGTGGCAGCAGAATGTAATTCTGTGTACCCTGGCAGTAGGAAGCACAGACCGACAGCAGCAGCAGCAGGAGGAATGGCCATACACTTCAGGTGTTGGAGACAGTAAAAGTGGAAGAGGGTATGATAATGGCAAGAGCTGATGTAAGTTCTCTGTACACCAATATACCCCATGAGGGGGGGATCGAAGCAGTGCGATTCTATATGGAGGAGGCTGGGAATATGGATGCACATCAGATTGAATTTATATTGGATCTACTGAAATTTGCATTATCAAAGAACTACTTCTGGTACAGGGGTGACTACTATGTTCAGAGGTTTAGCTGTGCTATGGGGGCGTCCTTCGCACCTTCCCTGGCTAATTTATATATGGGCAGGTGGGAGAAGTTGGACATCGCGAAGGGCGCCCCCAATATTGTTTTGTGGGGCCATTATCAGTGGTGCTCAAATACCCCTTTTTAAAATTCGAGTTTGGTCGAATTCGAATAGTAAATTATTCGAGGTCAGTCGAATATTCGAGTCGAATAATTTTTACTATTCGATTCGACCTCGGACTTCGAGCTCACTATTCGAGTCGGTATTCGAGCTCATTATTCGAGCTGACTATTCGAATTGGCCTTAAATAGCTTCCAACACTTGTTTTGAGGGTGAATGATGCGAGAAACATCTTTTTTTCCAAGTAACAACAGCAAGTGATTATGTGGGGATGTTCCTTTAAAAAAAAAGGTGGAAAAAGAAGTTGTGTCCAGAATTTTGTTCAGTACTGTATATACTTCTTCTTCTTCTTCTTCTTCTTCTTTATCTTCTATATCTTCTTCTTCTTCTATATCTTCTTCTATATTTTCTTCTTCTATATCTTCTTCTATATCTTCTTCTTCTTCTTCTATATTGTCTTCTTCTTCTTCTTCTTCTTCTTCTTCTTCTTCTTCTTCTTCTTCTTCTTCATCTTCTTCTTCTTCTTCATCTTCTTCATCTTCTTCATCATCATCTTCTTCTTCTTCTTCTTCTTCTTCTTCTTCTTCATCTTCTTCTTCTTCATCTTCTTCATCTTCTTCTTCATCTTCTTCATCTTCTTCTTCTTCATCTTCTTCTTCTTCATCATCTTCTTCATCTTCTTCACCTTCTTCATCTTCTTCATCTTCTTCTTCTTCTTCTTCATCTTCTCCATCTTCTTCTTCTTCATCTTCTTCATCTTCTTCTTCTTGATCTTCTTCATCTTCTTCTTCTTCTTCTTCTTCATCTTCTTCTTCTTCTTCTTCTTCTTCTTCTTCTTCTTCTTCTTCTCCTTCTTCTTCATCTTCTTCTTCTTCTTCTTCTCCTTCTTCTTCTTCTCCTTCTTTTTCTATATCGTCTTCTTCTTCTTCACTTATTTCTCTTTTCAATTTTTTTTTAAAGAAATGCAGCTATTTTTGAGCGTAACAAATAGCTGGTGGCGCACGCATGTTGGAAGCGCCATTGTATGTGCTCCCTGGCAGTGGAAACACACAGACAGCAGGAGGTAAATTCAGCAGCAGGAGGAGGAGGATGAGTGTGTGGCAGCAGGCAGTCAATGAGGCAGGCAGCGTGACATAATAGCCCTGGTACCTAGCGGTGATACCAGGGCTGTAAATAAACACAGCAGGCAGGAGGTCCCGGACAGCGGTCGTGCAGCCCACATCGTGTCCAATACACAACTGGGACAACACAGTTTTCAACCCGGGCACCTCTGAAAAATTAACCCTTTTTTTTTTTTATGGTTTTTTGGTTTTGTTTGTAAAACAAATTACACAGATATATAGCTATTTCTTTACGTAATAGCTGGTGGCAGAGTGGCAGCAGAATGTAATTCTGTGTACCCTGGCAGTGGGAAACACAGACAGACAGCAGCAGCAGGAGGAATGGAGGAGTAGTGTGAGTGTGGCAGCAGGCAGGCAGCGTGACATAATAGCCCTGGTACCTAGCGGTGATACCAGGGCGTAAATAAACACAACAGGAGGTCCCAGACAGCGGTCGTGCAGCCCACATCGTGTCCAATACACAAATGGGACAACACAGTTTTCAACCCGGGCACCTCTGAAAAATTAAACCTTGTTTTTTTATGGTTTTTTGGTTTTGTTTGTAAAACAAATTACACAGATATATAGCTATTTTTTGACGTAATAGCTGGTGGCAGAGTGGCAGCAGAATGTAATTCTGTGTACCCTGGCAGTAGGAAGCACAGACCGACAGCAGCAGCAGCAGGAGGAATGGAGGAGTAATGTGAGCAGCTATTGTTTGACGTAATAGCTGGTGGCAGAGTGGCAGCAGAATGTAATTCTGTGTACCCTGGCAGTGGGAAACACAGACAGACAGCAGCAGCAGCAGGAGGAATGGAGGAGTAGTGTGAGTGTGGCAGCAGGCAGGCAGCGTGACATAATAGCCCTGGTACCTAGCGGTGATACCAGGGCTGTAAATAAACACAACAGGAGGTCCCAGACAGCGGTCGTGCAGCCCACATCGTGTCCAATACACAACTGGGACAACACAGTTTTCAACCCGGGCACCTCAGAAAAATTAAACCTTTTTTTTTTTTTTATGGTTTTGTAGTTTTGGTTTTACAACCAATTACACAGATATAGCTATTTTTTGACGTAATAGCTGGTGGCAGAGTGGCAGCAGAAGGTAAATCTGTGTACCCTGGCAGTGGGAAACACTGACAGACAGCAGAAGGGCAGAACACAGCAGCCCACTGTAGTTGTAAAATGTGTGGCTGCAGGCGACGTAATAGTCAAAGTGAACCAGGCTGGCTTAGTGAGCAGGAGCCAGGAGGTGGTAAAGGGTGGTAAGGCACATTAACGATGGTTCTAAGTTCCGGCAGCCAGTTCATGTCCCCCTCTCGCCGACAACAGGGGCCAGGAACTCGCCTTCCACCCACGCCTGGTTCATCTTGAGAAACGTCAGTCTGTCCACAGACTTGTGAGACAGACGTGAGCGTTTCTCGGTGACCACGCCACCAGCTGCACTGAAGCAGCGCTCGGACAGCACGCTGGAAGGGGGGCAGGACAGCACTTCCAGGGCGTACTGCGCCAGCTCGCTCCAGATCTCCAGGCGCTTGACCCAATACTCCATGGGATCAACAGGGGCATCGCTGTCAAGCCCGCTGTAGGATCCCATGTAGTCAGCCACCATGCGGGTCAGGTGCTGGCTGTGACCGGAGGAGGATGCTGCTGCATGCACCTCCTCTCTAGTCACTGCTGCCGGAGCCTCTACAGTCCTGTAGAGCTCGTGGCTGAGAGACAGCAGGTCTGTGGGGCGCTTGCTGCTGGATGCAGGCACCTGCTGCTGCCTCTGTGCTGGCTGGACAGTGGGGGTGGAAGGCTGGGGGAAGGCTTCCTCCAAGCGCTCAACAAGGGCCTGCTGCAAGCTCCTTATTTGTTGCGCTGGGTCTCCTCCTGCAGGCGGCAGGAACTGGCTCAACTTCCCCTTGAGGCGCAGGTCCAACATCATGCTGATCCAGATGTCCTCCCTCTGCTTCATCTGGATCACCCTGGGGTCCCTGCGCAGGCACGTCAGCATGTGCGCTGCCATTGGGCCACGTCTGCTGGCACATCGACGGCAGTGCTATCCTCCTCATCCTCCTCCTCTGCCGCCTCATCCTCTCTCCACCCCCGCACCAACTCAGCTGCGCTGTGCTGATCCCCCTCATCAGCAGCAAGGTCAGGGACCTCCACCAAGTCCTCCTCCTCCTCCCCCTCAGAGGTGGACTGTGCAGCTGCTTGCCGCTCCTGCTGGTCCAAGGCTGCCGCTCCCTGTTCCAGCAAAGCATCGAGGGCCCTGTTCAGCAGACAAACCAGGGGCACCCACTCGCAGACCATAGCATGGTCCCTGCTCACCATGTTAGTGGCCTGCAGAAAGGGAGCCAGCACTAAGCACACCTGCTGCATGTGCCTCCAGTCATCATCGGGGACGATGGACGGGATGTTGCTGGTCTTGTCCCTTCTCTGAGCGGCGGAAACAGTGGCCAGGGCAAGGTACTGGTTGACAGCGTGCTTCTGTTCAACCAGATGATCCAACATCGCCAGGGTGGAGTTCCAGCGAGTCGGAACATCAAGGATCAGCCGATGGCGTGGCAGCTCCAGCTCCTTTTGCACGTCTTCCAGGCTCGCACAGGCTGCAGCCGAGCGCCGGAAGTGACGCACAACGTTCCTTGCCATTTCCAGCAGTTCGCCCATCCCCTGGTAGGTGAGCAAGAACTTCTGCACCACCAGGTTCAGCACGTGGGCAAGACAGGGGATGTGGGTCAGGTTTCCCCTGTCTATTGCGGCAACCAGATTGGCCCCATTGTCGGCCACCACCTCTCCGACTCTGAGGCCTCTGGGGGTCAGCCAAATCCTCTCCTGCTCCTGGAGTTTGGCCAACACATGGGTTGCCGTCAGCTTGGTCTTCCCAAGGCTGACCAACTGCAGCAGCGCTTGGCAGTGGCGGGCCTTCACGCTGCTGCTGAGGCGGGGGGTTTGGCCAGGTGTGCCGGAGGATGGCAGAGGATCGGAGGAACCTGCTGCAGTTCCCCCGACCCTGCGGGGTGGCACCACCCACTGTGTTGCTGCTGCTGCTGTGCCCGCTGCTGCTCTCCCATCCTCACCCCCTTCCACCAAGCTGACCCAGTGGACAGTGAAGGACAGGTAGCGGCCTGTCCCGAAGCGGCTGCTCCAGGAGTCCATGGTGACGTGGACCCTTTCACCAACCGCGTGCTCCAGCCCTCGCTCCACATTGGCCATCACAAAGCGGTGCAGTGCAGGAATGGCCTTGCGGGCGAAGAAGTGTCTGCTGGGGAGCTGCCAGTCTGGGGCTGCGCAAGCAAGCAGCGCACGCATGTCGCTCCACTCCTGCACGAGCGTGTACGGCAGGAGTTGGGAGCACATGGCCCGTGCCAGCAAGCTGTTCAGCTGCCGCACGCGACGGCTGCTGGGAGGCAGAGCCCTAACCACCCCCTGGAAGGACTCGCTCAAAAGGCTCTGGCGTGGCCTTTTGCTGGCACGGGAATCAGCAGACACAGCAGAGGAGGCCACTGAGGACTGGCTGCCAGAACAGGCCTCAGTGTCGGCGGCAGGAGTTGCAGAGGGGGGAGGAGCAGTGCGTTTCCGCACTCCTGCTGGTGCTGCTGGAGGAGCAGGAGGGCGGGTGGCTGCTGTTGCTGCTGCTGCTGCTGCTGAAGGCTGTGCAGTGATGGGTGTGGTGCCACTGCCAGCACCAGATGCCTTCAGCCTCTGGAACTCCTCATGCTGGTGGAAATGTTTCGCAGCAAGGTGGTTGATGAGCGAGCTGGTGCTGAACTTTAAGGGGTCTGCACCTCTGCTCAACTTCCGCTGACAGTGGTTGCAAGTGGCGTACTTGCTGTACACTGTGGGCATGGTGAAAAAGCGCCAGATTGGTGACAAAAACAACCCCCTACGGCATGGAACCGCTGCTGCCTGTCTCCCTGTGGTGGTTGGGGGGGGGGGCTTGGGTGCGGCTGGTGGTGGTACTGGCAGATGCTGCTGCTGCTGCTGAGCCTGAGACACCAGCAGGCTGGGGGACCTGCCTACTGCTGCCAATGCTTGCAATGATGCGCCTCCTTGCAAGGCCCACAAGCGCATCCTCCTCCTCCTCTTTAGAGCTGCTGATGACGACATCCCCTGGAGCTGGTGGCACCCAGTCTCTGTCTGTCACCGTGTCATCATCATCCTCCCCCTCCTGAAACATGTCCTGCTGGGATGATGACCCCCCCAAACTCCTCTCCTGATGCATGGATGGGCTGCTTGACTGTCGCCACAGTCTTGCTGTCCAATCCCTCATCCCCCAAAGTGCCCATCAGCATCTCCTCCTCCAAATCGCCAACAACAGCAGACAATTGACTCATCATGCCTGGGGTCAAAAGAGTGCTGAGTGAAAGGTCGGCGACTAACAGTGAACTGGCCTCCTCCCCAGGCCCTGCTGGGCGGCTGCTGCGAACAGGGGTGGTGGTGGTGGTGGTGAGGGTGGAGGCCTCGGATACAGAGCTGATGGCGGGCTGCTCATCCTCCGTCATCAGTTGCACCACAGTGTCTGCATCCTTTTCCTCAATGGGACGTTTCCGACCCGGCTGGAGGAAAATCGGAGCAGGTGCTACACGCTGCTGCTGTGTCTCTGCGGCGTGAGTTGCAGATGCTCCTGCTGGGCGGCGCCCAAGGCGTCCACGGCCAGTGGCTATAGGAGGAATGTTAGCCACTGACGCTGCTGCTGTGGAACTGTGCATGGTGGCGCGGCCGTGCCCGCGGCTTGCCACAATGCTGCTCCCTCTCCTCCTGATTCCCTTGCTGCCCTTCCCCTTGCCCAAACCGCGCTGGCTGCCACTTCCAGACATGTTCGATGTTTTGGGCGTAAACACAAAAGTTTTTTAAAAGGGCGGGTAAAAAGTGGGGTACTTTAATGGAGTGGGTTCGTGGGTGAGGTGACTGAGTGAGTGTCTAGTACAGTAAGTAAGTAGTAACAGTCAGGAAGTACAACTAGAAGTTACAATAATCAGTAGTAATAATCACAAGGAAATAGAGTGTGTGTACACTACAGACAGTGAGTGCACGCACGCGCAAACACGCGCAGGAGCTAGCCTATGAACAGTGACTGAGTGAGTGTCCCTACTACAGTAAGTAAGTAGTAACAGTCAGGAAGTACAACTAGCAGTTACAATAATCAGTAGTAATCACAAGGAAATAGAGTGTGTGTACACTACAGACAGTGAGTGCACGCACGCGCAAACACGCGCAGGAGCTAGCCTATGAACAGTGACTGAGTGAGTGTCTAGTACAGTAAATAAGTAGTAACAGAGTCAGTAAGTACAACTAGAAGTTACAATAATCAGTAGTAATAATCACTAGCTAGCCTATAAACAGTGACTGAGTGTCCCTACTAGTACAGTAAGTAGAAACAGTAAGTACAACTAGAAATTACAATAATCAATCAGTAATCAGAAGGAAATAGAGTGTGTGTACAGTACACAGACAGTGAGTGCACGCACACGCAGGAGCTAGTAGCCTATGAACAGTGACAGTGAGTGTCCTAGTACAGTTACAGTATATAACTATTCAGAAGGAAATAGAGTGTGTGTACAGTACACAGACAGTGAGTGCACGCACACGCAGGAGCTAGTAGCCTATGAACAGTGACAGTGAGTGTCCTAGTACAGTTACAGTATATAACTATTCAGAAGGAAATAGAGTGTGTGTACACTACAGTACACAGACAGTGAGTGCACGCACACGCAGGAGCTAGTAGCCTGTGAACAGTGACAGTGAGTATCCTAGTACAGTTACAGTATATAACTATTCAGAAGGAAATAGAGTGTGTGTACAGTACACAGACAGTGAGTGCACGCACACGCAGGAGCTAGTAGCCTATGAACAGTGACAGTGAGTGTCCTAGTACAGTTACAGTATATAACCATTCAGAAGGAAATAGAGTGTGTGTACACTACAGTACACAGACAGTGGGCTTGATTCACAAAGCGGTGCAAACAGTTAGCACGCTGGTGAAAACCCCCTTATCACGCCTAAACTCACTTTAGGCATGATAAACTGAGCCCCGCGCGCAAACTTTGCGCGCACCTGCGTGCGCGCGAAGCGCACCTCGCTACGCGCGCAAACTAGGCGCACCGCGTGATGCAGCTGTTTCCGCGTGAACATGCCTCCGATCGCGCGTACTACGTCCAACTCACGCGATGTGAACTTGTGACTAAAATGGCAACTGCTTCTGCGTTGACTTCGCGCGTCAAGCAGTGCGGGCGCGCGCGCCATCGCCACTACGCGCGATGGCCAGTACGCGCCGCGCATGCGCAATCAGTTAATGATGTTAATGCAATAACGTAGTTAACATCTAACAGGTGTTTTTGGCCTTTATAAGCTTGGCTTATGAGGAGAGGATTCAGAATGGTTTGTGATTGAGCAAGTAAGTGCTGTTTGATGTTGTGCCTTCCATTTTGTTCCAAGGTGAAATGGTAGTTTTGTAACATATTTGTTTGTGTCAATGTGAATGAATGTGTCTTTTTATTATGAGTTGAAGTGAGTTGACTATAATGTCCTGAGGGGTCCCTCTGCTCATGGGCCCCTGATAGTGTGAATGCCTTGAGCATTGGTAGGTAAAAAATGTCCTGTATGTGCAGTGTTAGTTAGTAAAATGTTGTTATTGTTATTTCCTTTCCAATTGCATTTGCAGATGGAGCCTTTTGGTTGTTGGTTGAACGAGGCTCGGACTGTTGACCGCATATGCCGCTATAATCAGCGCAGGAGACAGATTCCACGTCTCATACCGGAACGCATTGATGTTGCGTTGCTTTCAGACAGAGGACTGCTGAGGCTGACAAGGCTGAACAGGGCAGCCTTTGATGAGCTGTATGCTCGTTTGGAGACCTATCTCAAGCCATTAACATCTCGAAGTCATGCTGTGAGTGGGCAAACTAAGTTGTTTGCCTGCCTGCAGTTCCTGGCCAATGGGAGCTTTCAACGGCTGGGTGGCTTTGCCTGTGGGGTGTCCCAGTCCACCATGAGCAGGGTTATATCCCAGTTCCTGATGGGCATGCGGCGGATAAGCAGACAGTTTATCCACTTTCCTAGGTCCCGTGCCCAATGGGATGCAGTCAAAGTGGCATTTTACCATCTTGCCCAAATGCCCAATGTCATCGGGGCCATTGACTGCACCCATGTTGCACTTGTTTCTCCAAGTGCCGATGAACCGGAAGTTTGGCCATTCGTTGAATGTCCAAGTAGTGTGTGGCCCTGACATGGAAGTATTCTCTGTTGTCGCTAAATTCCCTGGTTCGTGTCATGATGCCCATATTTTGCGTGAATCTGGCCTTTTTAATTTTTTTCATGCGTTTTATCGTGAAGGCGGCTGGTTGCTTGGTAAGTTTAGGGGTTTTTTTTTTGGTTTTTGTTTGTGTTTTCCATTTGTCATAGATATATATGTATGTGTAATGTTGCCATAATAATTTGTTTTGTTTGTATTACATTCAAGGTGATCCAGGATATCCTTGCCTGCCCTGGCTTCTGACACCTCTTGGCCATCCAAGCAATAATGTGGAAGAGGCCTATAACAGAGCACATGTTCGTACACGTTCTGTTATAGAGCGTTGTTTTGGGCACTTAAAAACGTGTTTCCGCTGCCTTGACAACAGTGGAGGTGCGTTGTTATACAAACCACAGAAGGTCATTGACATTATAGTGGCCTGTTGTGTGTTACATAACATTTGCATTAAACAAAACCACCCTGGCTACAGGCTTCCACACACACCCTTATCTGTGCAATCTGATGACTTTGATGATGTCGAGGAGCCAGATGAGGCTGGCAATGTAGTGCGTGGAAGGGTGATTGTAGAATTTTTTGAGTGATTTTTTTTTTTTTTTTTGCTCCCTTTTTTGCAGCGTAGAGTAAATTTTTGGACCATCAATATTACGCTGGACATAGGCTTGCAATGCTGTTGTCCATGTATATTGTGGCCTACACGTGTATTTGTCACAAATTACTGCATAATGTATGTCATTTGCACAGTGCATGCCATTGCATGTGTCCATTGGGCAGTGTCAGGTAATGTCTACCTGTATTGGAATGACCGCCACTAGCGTTGCGCTCCCTACCCGCGTCCGATCCACATACAAATCACTCACACCACAATAGACGCCCCCAAAATAGATCCTGTTGCAAAATGGATTGCCAGGTGCCTTTAGCACAAACTATTTGCACCAGAATAAATCACAGTGATTGCACAGTTGGACACTGTCCAACTGTGCAATCACTGGGATTGATTCTGCTCGCAATAGTTATCGCAAAAGGCACCTGGCAATGCATTTAGCAGCACGAAAAACGCCGTTGCAGGCTGCACTTTTACTACAACGTGCAGACTTACATGTAATGCAATGTGGCCAGTGTGAACAGGCCACGTGTGACATTGTTGTGCCTTACAGGCTGCCCTAACGTGCGCCTGTAACGTCCCTGGGTGCAAGCAGCGTAAACAGGCACTAAGTAGCTAATTATTATCTCTGTATGTTTACCTTTAATTTTTACTTCAGCCTCTCCTGTGCTGTGTGCAATATGCGCGTATAGCGCAGAGTCCTATGCGCGTATAGCGCAGAGTCCTATGCGCGCACGCCACGGGGCACCGTGTGCGCGCGGCGTTCAGTGACATGTGCATAGCGCACTACGTGCTACGCGCGCGTTGGCGCCCTTAGGAAACAGGAAGTGACAGGAAGTGACTCATCTGGTGAGAGGGAACCTGACTTAACAGGCATCATGGTGCAACATTTCACCAGGCGTGAGCGAGTCTATTTGGCCACTGTAAGTATCTGAGTTTGTGCCTGTGTATTACATGTATCTGTTGTCTTGCCTGTATGTATATATGTCTGTATGTAGTTGTTTGTTGTTGTTTCTTCATTACTGTATATCAGGGTGTGGTTCCAACCTGGCTCTATCACAGACTGTTGTTTTTGTAAATGTTGACATGTCTCTAGATCGGATTGCTGATATTGACTGTCTGCATTCTACATTTTGATCCGTATCAATTCCAGCTGCATGTTTTTTCTCCCAGCATTATAAATGTGTTGGTTTTTGAAGTTTTTATGTGCTAATGCTGGAAAAAGTCTTGTGCTGTTATGTGGCATTGGGGAAGCAGAAGCTTCTTTTAACAATGTTATTTGTAGTACTTAAAGGGCCAGTGCACAGAATATTTGTTTTTTGGAAATGTGTTGTATTGAAAGGCTAATTATGTGGAAGTGGTTAATGGTTAGTCCTCTGTGAAATGGTTTGTTCCCATGAGTGGTGTTACCCCTTGAGCACAAGAGCATTTTTCACCTTTCTGTGCTACTTCCATTCAATCGTTTACAACTTTAGCTTTACTTTTCGCAATGAAATGAACTATATCTTGTTATTTTCCCCACCAAATAGGGTTTTTGGAGGTGTGACATTATGGCAATTGTTTTTTTTTTTTTTTTTATATGCTGTAATGGGGAATTTGCCCAAAATGTGTGTCTAAATAGTTTGGCCCTGATTAGGCCAAATATAGTAGTTTAAACAAGCATGGTACTGTATTTAAAGTGACTCCGAGCAGTGCATAAACTATGGAAAGATGAATATCATGTAAAGCTCTCTTTCTCCTCTTTCAAATTATATATACAACGCTGCCCTATGCCTTTTATGTTTTGCTATTTTCCCAATTGAAATTGTGGCACCAATTTGGCTTGCAAATATAGAGACAACTAAAAGGCGTAGAATGACAATTTCGGTGTCGTCTGAAAGCGGAGAAAGAGAGCTTTACAATCATACCCATCTTGCCATAGTGATCTTGTATTACACAGACCGAAATTTTCTCAAAGTCAGCAGCTCCATTCAGCGGAAAATGTCGCCCTGTGTAATACAATGTAAGTATGGAAAGATGGGTATCATTTTAAAGTTCTTTTTTTACTCTTTCTGCCGACACCTCAATCGACATTCTACGCCTTTTCGTTTTCTCTATCTTTGCAAACAAAATTGGGCCCGCGCCAATTTCAATAGCAAAACTAGTCAAAACTAAAAGGCGTAGGGCGGTGGTTTATATATCATTGCAAAGAGGAGAAAGAGAGCTTTCAAATTATATGCATATTTCCATAGGCTATGCCCTGCTTGTAGTCCCTTTAAAGACCCTGAAATTTAGGTGCACATTTGTCCCGGCTATAAACCAATGATATTTTGGTCTTGATCACAATGTTTCTTCCAAATATTGCATGTGGTAAGTAAGGAGAATGTTTTCCCATTTGGCCTCCATCCCTAATTCAAAGTGCATCGTTTTGTAAGTAACAGTGTTATACCCTCTTCACAGAACATTTTTCAACATTCACTCCCTAAGGTATTTTTGTTATTTAATGTGTTTATTTGGTCATATGAAATCATAACATTTGGGGAAGTGTGGGAGGGAATTAGTGTATGTTTGTGTGGCCAAAAAAAAAGTATTGGTATGTGAAAAATGCTTTTGGGTGTGGTTGGACTATTTGCCCACAAGATGTCCACAGTAACTTTTGCTTGATGCGCCCTGCAAGCGTTCTTAAGTACGTTCTTAAGTACTTACGTAAGTAAGTAGTACGATGCTGAGCAAAAATTTTTAAGGTCACAATTATTGCACTGCTTCTCATAGAAGCAGCGCATCATTGCAAGGCTTACATCAACGACCGGTAATAGTTTTGCACGTTCATTGATCTCGAGCTCACCAGGCAGTGTGCATGTGAGCGTTCCCATGAGCGCGTGGGAGCGCGGGAAGTAGGGATTTCTCCATCCCTGTTAGTGAAAGGATAGAAAAATGGGCCGAAAAATACCTACGCCGGGGGGTGAAGTGGTTAATTAGCTGCTGACCTTGTTGATGCAGGAATGCAATGTAGCTGGGTATTTTGCACACACTGTAAGGATGTGTCAACAACTTGGTCAAACATTTGTCAATGGCACAGACAACACAATTTCCACACCATGGTATGTCGAGTTGCTGAAGGCAAGGGTTTCTAACCCATTACATTAATACTCATGCCCCTGTAGCGACCTTTAGACGAATGTATGTGTGTGTGAGAAGGTCTTGAGGCCACTTCGGCAATTCAGTCACTGAGGGCCCCACCACCACAAACCTATTCTCCCTTGGTGTCCTGTGTTGGTAATGATGTTTGTGACTAGTAGCCTGATCGTAGTAATACTGTGGCGACAGATCACCATACCCTCCTTGTACTGATGACTTGGGTTGGATTTGTGTTGTGTTATTTAGCCAGTAATAGTTTGTATGTATTGGGTGTGGGCGCTGGTAATGGCACGCTTGCAGCAGCCAACATAACTCCTTATCTAGGTTACTGTATCACTGGCAAGCTGACACTGAGAAAAGGTCCTCAATTAAATATGAGGAATTGGTTGTTTGTGGGTAATGTTTGTGTAACTTAACCAAACTTTCACTCTTTTCTCAAACAGACGGGGTGACATTTTAGGAAATGTATGTATTAACTTCACCGATTAACATTATTTGCATTAGCAAACATAAAGGATCCCCAAAGTCTCATGTCAAACATGTGTAATGTACAGTGTGTAGCATACACACAACAATGCTGTGTTTGATGTTGTCATTCTGTGCTTGAAACATTTTTTGTTTGCTAAGTGGCTCACTCATTTCAGACTCAGACAGCAAGTGAGAGTTGCCTCACTGCAACGAAAAAAATAATATTAACTACTTACAAACCTAATATTAACTACTTACAAACCAGATAATGAGTTTTAATAAAATACATTATAGTTCTTCACAATCAAATCTGTGTCAGTACAGACTCAGGAGTGAGTCAGCCACTTAAAATACCACATATGTCACTCTTTCAGACACAGAAAGCGATAAGGAACACAGCATACTTGGTTATTTGTGTGCTACCCACTGTACATACACATGTCTATCTCAGCATCTCACTTCGGCTATACTGTCATTTGAAATGATAATTTATTCCCAATCTTGTTTGTCTTACAGACACTCCTCCGTACAAACTATGACGGCATGACGGACATGTACGCCAAAAGGCGTGTCATGGAGGAGCTGCAGAGTGAGCTCCGCCAGCACTTCCGGGGCCACCACACCATTGCCCAGATCCAACGGAGGTGGTCCGACATGAAGAGGAGGGAGCGGAGCTTCGTCCGAGAAGTCCACCGGGAGCATGTTCCTGGTAAGTAATGTATATGAACGATCTGCATTATGATGGATGGCCGGTGGCAATATAAATTTGTAATTTACAGGTCCGTATGTAATTATTGTGTGTGCCATGCTTTGTGTGTTTATGTGCCCCAAATTGTGGACCTAAGGAGCCTCAATGCATATTGCAGGGGTAGCTTAAGTAGGTTTTATGTGGGATCATTACCTCCAGCACAGGAACGAGCATGCATCTCTATTAGCATTAAAGTGATCTTGAAACCTATGTTTAGTAGACTGTTGTGTAAGAAATGGTGAATATTCGTTCTTGGCCAAGCAGATCCCTTCATGGCTTGGACACACCATTGCATTTAACCATTAAATAGCACTACAGATATAGCAGCGAGTGTTTGTGTGATTGGCCATACACCAGTACTACAGGTGTGTTCTCAGCACCATCATTCTCAAACCATAACTTGCTTTGTCGGAAGATACAAATTACTTCACACACATCCATGTGCATTTATAAAGCAAACTAACAGTGAGAAACATTATAGGCGAGGTTTGATTGATGGCTTATTATTGTAATGGGCCCCACTGATGATTAAATCTTTCTGTCACTCAAACCATTTCAAACTAATATAAGGGAAATGCCTACGTAATTCATTGAATCAAGTTGCCTTATACAACATAGATTGTGCACAATGTCATAGTACATTTGGTAAGCATTGTGTAATGTTACATCTAGTTAGCAATATACTTATTTACACAATAAAGAGGTATACGAATTGTGTTGTGTTAAACAGTGCTGATCACCCTTAAGTGGCTTAACCACTTAAGTACCAGTCGTCACAGCCCCCTTAATGATCCGAGAAGGTACCTACAGGATGATGGAATCCTTACTAATAGCTGTACATATCTGCCACATGTCTGCTTTGAGAGCCACTATTAGGGGGGGAGCGTTGTGAATGGCTGTATTGCTGACTCTTTACTATATAATGGCTGGTAACCATTAGCCCCAATAAAAAAGTGACCACCTTTCATGTTGCATGGCCCTTAACCACTTAACAACCTCTGCCACGCTTATCTACGCCCCTTTAAAATTCACCTGAGTCACAGGGGCGTAGATAGGCAACTCCTGTTTATTTTCCTGCTGTGCGCGATCGCGTGCGCGATCGCGTGCGCGATCGCGTCCGCGTGTACGCGGACGTGCATACGCGTCGGGCACCCGCTGGTCTGTGATTGGCTGATGTGAACATGTGTTCACAAAGCCAATGACAGTGCTTATTCATGCAGAATGTGTGTAAACATTGCATCAGTCTCTTTGCTGTTACAGTTACTGAGATCACTCGTGAGAGGATCTCAGATAACTAACACAGCATTAGTGACTGATCAGCATCAGTGAGGTTTTTTTTAAATAAATTATACCCCCATTAAGCCCATTAACCCTTGCCTCCCTTAAATGTGAAAATTGCTGTGGTTTTTAGGTGAAAAACCCCGTGGTAGAGAAGTGGTTAAATATGTATGTTTTTATTTCTGTCTGTATAGATGCACAAATGCCACCCCGCCGACACCGCGGGGATGCGGCAAATGACTCGGACGAGGCTCATGACCACCCACCTCCGTTGGATGTGGGTGAAGAAGGTGGGCCATCCCAAGACCCACCTGATGTTGGGCCACCAGCTCTGGAGGCAGAACCCCTGGGAGGCCCACAGGATGTTCTTGTGGCCCCGGAAGGCCCCCCAGCACCAGCTGCAGCCCCACAACATGGGCGAAGACGCCACAGTAAGTTTACCCATTCTTATTACTTCCAGAAAGTTTTCATGCATATTGTTTTTCAACTAACTTTGGTTTTGTTGTGTTTTTTTAAGGACGTTTGGAATTGGCAGCCATAGCCAGGCAATTAGGGCAACTGGCTGCTGCCTTGCAGGGGGCCCTGTCGGACTCTGACTAGTGTAAATAGTGTAGTTTGTTTAAAATTTTGTTGTTATGTTGAGCTGATGTATATATTTTGATATTGTGTGTGTGTATATAGTTTTATATTGTGTGTATATATTTGTATATTGTGTGTATATATTGTGATGTTGTGTATATAGTTTGATATTGTGTGTATATATTGTGATGTTGTGTATATAGTTTGATATTGTGTGTATATATTGTGATGTTGTGTATATAGTTTGATATTGTGTGTATATAGTTTTATATTGTGTGTATATATTTGTATATTGTGTGTATATATTGTGATCTTGTGTATATAGTTGGATATTGTTTGCTCTTGTGTATATAGTTTTATCTTGCTCTCTAAATTTTAAATATATGGTTCTAATTGTACACTTGTGGTCAGCATTGTGTTGTTGTTCTATAGTTGCAACAACTTAGGCTTCATTCACTACACATGATTAGGAGATTCTGGTAACATTACTGGCCTCATTATCTTTCTCCAAACACCTAATGCACAGTTCTACCTCCCTCGACACACGGGCCACCAACAGTGCATGTATTCTCATTCGACATACATAGGCAATATGCATTAAAGTGTGACTGATTTTGGTTTACAGCCATTTCACTGTTTGTGGCCCTTCAGGCCAATGCTTTCTGCAGTGTGTGGTCAACTTGTAATACATAACCTATTGCCATGGTCACAGTAGCAATCGCACAACTACAATGATGGCTGAGAACTTCACACTCAGACATCATTATAATATTCCAATAGCCAATGTGTAACTAAGGACATAGTCAAACTTGTACAAATAATTTGGATAAACAAGTCGCCGTACACAATGTCAACTAATCTATTGGTGGCCATACCTCAGTATGAATTGTTTCGTTTCAACAATAAAGTACTCTTTAAACGACACTAATGTATGAACCTAATAAGATGCATGTTTTTTAAAGATTAACATTCTTAATAAGGTATACCCCCAACAAATATTACATGGAACTGCAATGTGTCCAAACAAAAATTATTTATTCAACAGTTGGTTTAACAAATCATTCTGCCTTTCCATGATTTGATTTTGCCTTTCCATGGCTTCAGCCATTCTGGCTTGAGTCACGTTTTGGCGGTCAAGACCATCAGCAAATCGACCTAAAATAATATTTTGGGTTTCCCCAACCCGAGCCATTCTGCTCTGAATTAAATTGTGCCTATCAAGACCATCGGCCAAACGCATTTGTATTGCCTCTTGCCCCACTCCTGCATTGGCCACTTTCTGCAGACTTCCCACCATGTCCGTAGCACTCCTATTTAAATAGGCCAAGTCCTGATGGAACCGGGTCATGTGGGGTTTCCATTAGTCCCCGATACTCATTTTGTGCCTGTAGAAACTGGCGGAAATGCCACCGATCATGATTGTAGTCTGCACGGGAGTAAGTTGGTGAATGGGAGGATGTTCCTGAGCTTGCCTGCTCTGAAGTTGGTGACATAATTGGTATAGTGCTGTGGGATTCTGCGGATACATGTAGGTCTAGGTTTGGGCCTTGACATTCAACAATCACATCCGGAGCACTATGCAGTGAGGTTTCATCACCTAGGAAGGTAAGAGTAAATGGTTTCTAAGTAGAAGTTTGCAACCACCCAAACAAACTTTTCAAAAAAAACCAATCCATTACAAATAAAAGAAATACAAAATAGGGACATCATGCACAGGCTCCAAGACAATGACAACATCATGATTAGAGTCACTGTGAGCTATAGTTTAAAATGGAACGGAAAACCAATAAAAACCATCAAGTTGCCATTTACATACTGTCACAATGGACCACAATGTTTAATACAAAGAAACACGTTTAGTGAACCAAAAGTTCATGGACTGCATTAAATTGCAAAACCTGTGATGTGGCTTTAAAGGAAAACCACATTGAGAGGGATATGGACTAATATGGATCTTTCCTTGTAAACAATAACAGTTGCTTGACAGTGCTGATGATGTATTTGCCTGTCTTCATGGTCAAATGACATGTCTAAAATCCTTTCAAAATTTCCGCACAGCACATGATCTACATGCTTCTTCAGGTGCAGTGGCAATAAATATTAGGGACACACGAACAGCAAAGTCATGCAAGTGTTATTTAGTGCCAAAGGAAATGCTATTCACTTTTGAAGGGCCCAAAACACAAAACGATAGTGCCGGTTAAATACAGCTGAATCCCTCAGTGTGATGGAATATGCTGTGAAATAAGTGGCCAAACGCTGCCTACACCATTGTTGGAGTCAAATCTTTAGTTTCAATCAATCCATGCATAACATTTTCACGATTGACGGGGCCTTTGGGAGTGGCTCTATAGTGGCACTCAAATGGCTGACAGTAGCAGCAATACATTCCCGGCTCCTGCCAGCACAAGTCACCCTCTGTCCCCCCCCAGCTTTTTGTGCTGCACTTGACTGCAGCTTCATATAACTTCCTGGCCCCGCACAAACTTGACACACTACACCACCCTCTGTTTAAAAGTCAAGCAGCAATAAGTGCAGCTGGAGGCCAGCGCAGAGAAGAAGCAACAGGGACAGAGGGGGACTACCGCTCAACAGAGCAGGTAATGTATGAGTGGTGTCTGTGGAAACCACAAGGCATTGGCAGCATCTCCACAGATATTGATCAGTTTCATACTGAAATAGAATCACATTCTGTTTGCAGTGAAGCCATCCATACAATCCCTCTCTCATCAAATTTGTTCCCTGAGTGATCTGTTGGTTGGATGTGATATCAAATATACCAGTACTAGCCAACCCGCGTCGTAGCATACGCCGCATCTATCTATCTAATAGAGTACGTGCCTCAACCTTGAAGCAAGAAGAAGTAGGCTTTCCATGAGAAAATGTATGCGTGCTCAAACACCAAGTTTAGCAAGTCTGGCTTTCCAAATCTGGCCTAATTGGCTATTCATGAGGCAATGCTCATGCAAATATGCATTTGCTTTCGCATGCCAAACTATGCAGGGTCAAAAAACCAATACTGCAAAGTGCTCTCTCGCTGCCTGGGAACCACAGCGGCACCCCGGAGTGGGAGGCTGGGTGGCGCAGCTGCCCCCCCCCAAGCGTGGCCAGCGCTGGGGAGAGCCGTCCGCACCCACCTCCTAATATTAAAAACAGCCACTTACCTTAACGTCCATTGGGTTCTGCTACATGCGCATTAATTTTCTCATGGAAAGCATTTTGTGCAGTTTGTATCCTTTGGAGGCAGGTGGTGGATGGCTTGCTCCGGTGATGTGAACCCTGGAGTGAGTGCGCCTGTCCTCCCCCCCCCCCCCCTCTGGAGTGCTGTATGTGAGCCAGCCCTGAGCTCTAAAGCTCGGGGTGACCCATGCTTCTCTTTCTCATGTGGTGCCCCCAAATTAATGCGCATGTAGCAGAACGCAATGGACGTTAAGGTAAGTGCCTGTTTTTAATATTGGGAGATGGGTGCAGACGGCTCTCCCCGGCGCTGCCCAAACTTGGGGGGGGGGGTCGTCCACGCCACCCAGCCTCCCCCTCCGGGGTGCCGCTGTGGTTTCCAGGCAGTGAGAGAGCCTGGGACCCTGCGGTCCCCCCAGTTGTATAAAAGGGGGGCATTGGGAATCCTCCCCGTTGCGCTCTGGAGGCCTGGAGCACACCAAAACCTGCTAGCAGATCCGCAAAATGCTAGCAGATTTTGAAACGCTTTTTCTTATTTTTCTGTAGCATTTCACCTAGCATTTTGCGGTTTTGTAAAGCGTTTTTGGTGTAGTAGATTTCATATATTGTTACAGTAAAGCTGTTACTGAACAGCTTCTGTAACAAAAACACCTGCAAAACCGCTCTGAACTGCCGTTTTTCAGAGCGGTTTGCGTTTTTACTATACTTAACATTGAGGCAGAAACGCATCCGAAATCCTAAAAAATGCCTCACCTCGGGAGTATGCGTTTCAGCAAAACGCCTCCCGCTCTGGTGTGCACCAGCCCATTGAAATACATTACCTAAGCGTATCCGCAGCCGCAAGTGGATCGCAAAACGCTGCCGAACCGCTCTGGTGTGCACTAAGCCGGATAGTGCTAATGTAGCATGTAGCAGGGTGACTGCTTTGTGGTATTGGTTTGTGCATGCATTTGCATGAGCATTGCCTCATGAATATCCAATTAGGCCAGATTTGCAATGTCAGACTTGCTAGGGTAAGGGCTCTTTTCCATGGACTGTGAATAGGCAGTGAAATGGCTCTCAAACTCTTACAACTGCTCACTGCTGCCTGGTAACTGCTTGCTGCTGCCTGGTAACTGCTTGCTGCTGCCTGGTAACTGCTTGCTGCTGCCTGGTAACTGCTCGTTGCTGCCTGGTAACTGCTCGTTGCTGCCTGGTAACTGCTTGCTGCTGCCTGGTATCTGCTCACTGCTGCCTGGTAACTGCTTGCTGAGCACACAGCTCAACAGTCCGTGGAAAAGAGGCCTTAAACTTGGTGTTTGATCACGCATAAATTTTCTCAGGCAAAGTACTTCTTCTTCTTGTTTGAAGGTTGAGGCACTTAGTCTATTATATATATATATATATATATATATATATATATATATATATATATATATATATATATATAGATATGCCAGCTGTTCCTTTTGCCACCCTTTAATGTAAGCATTGCAGACTCAGGTACATGGTACAATTATCTTACCAATTGCCTTGATTGGAGACAGACATCGACATACATATATACTGCTTCAATGTAACCACCATGGAGGCTGTCCATGGACTTTACAGTGAGAAGCACATACAGACAAAATACATATCTAATTTGTATGTGCTTTGCACTGTAAAATACATGCACAACCTCCATGGTGGTTACAGTGAACCAGTCTTGGCCAAACATTACCATAGGGGGGGGCAACCACCTGTGGTGTATCAAGGCTTTGGATCCTATTGACCGTTTCCCCCCTCCTCCGTCCCATGGTGGTGGACACTATCCTCCTCAACCAACGGCAATTGACCTCGGAACCTAGCACACTCAACCACATGCACAGTACGGGTCCTCTTTCCAGAAATTGCCTACAATAGGCATTCGCCATGCAGCAACTGTAATGCTCAGACACAAGTGGCCAGCATACTACAGTGTGAAGCACGGAAAATGCCTATTCACAACAATCACTATTATAATCGTCACTAAAGTGCCCCCACTGGAGGGGCAAAAGGGTAAGATTGGCCAAATAAACAAATGGTCAGCTCTGGGTTCCCTGCCCTGCACCACCAACGACAGAGGAAAAGGTTGAAAGCCTCTGAAGGCTGTTGAGGCTTCACACACCCAAGGTCAGTACCAATGCATTGTTGAAACTTATTAGTGAATGGTGTTTGTTTATTTCACCATACCAACAACATATCTTACACAAAATCAAATACCATGTAGAGGATGAATGTTGGGATTCTGAGATTCATTCTTTCAATGTTAATTACTACAACATGTAACCTCCAATTGCACCATTACTATTGGGCAAAATTGTTAGTCCCTGCAAAATGCCATGCCATGTAGGTGTTGTTGGACATGGAGCATTGTAGATCATACAAGAAAAAGAATGGACTCAGGCAATAGCAAATCCTTAACAAAGGTGTATATGGTCATGTGAACTCACACCCTCACCAACCATGTGTAACTTGCCATTCATGAGCCATTGAAAGGTCCTTTGGTGCAGATTAGCTGCATGCTTTGATATGTATTGACTCTGAACATTACCCACACACCTCTCTACCGGCCACATGCTAAACTGTGACAGTGTTTTAACAAGGAAGATATGTTATCCAGCAAATCCCTCTTTTCATATCCCTTTGCCTCAAGGACATATGCTAACACATAAAACTCACCACCACTTGCTGCTGCATGTGAAGAGTCCTCATCTTGCCATGGGTCATACTGCAGGCCGTCATCAACACTGGACTCAGAAATCACATCAGCTACACAAAAGGAGCAGACATACAAAGGTTAGGACACTACCCAACACAGCCAGCTACTCCGCTGCCTTGTTCAACAGCAGTTTATACATACACAGGAAACTCACCAGCACTTGGTCCTGGCGGAGGTAAGTCCCCAGATTGGGCTGGCATCAAAACTACTCCAGCATCTGTAGTCCCAGCAGAGCGAACATCAGCTACACAAAAGGAGGAGGAACACAAAGGTTAGGACACTACCCAACACAGCCAGCTCATCCGCTGCCTTGTTCAACAGCAGTTTATACATACACAGGAAACTCACCAGCACTTGGTCCTGGCGGAGGTAAGTCCCCAGATTGGGCTGGCATCAAAACTACTCCAGCATCAGTAGTCCCAGCAGAGCGAACATCAGCTACACAAAAGGAGGAGGAACACAAAGGTTAGGACACTACCCAACACAGCCAGCTCATCCGCTGCCTTGTTCAACAGCAGTTTATACATACACAGGAAACTCACCAGCACTTGGTCCTGGCGGAGGTAAGTCCCCAGATTGGGCTGGCATCAAAACTACTCCAGCATCAGTAGTCCCAGCAGAGTGAACATCAGCTACACAAAAGGAGGAGGAACACAAAGGTTAGGACACTACCCAACACAGCCAGCTCATCCGCTGCCTTGTTCAACAGCAGTTTCTACATACACAGGACACTCACCAGCACTTGGTCCTGGCGGAGGTAAGTCCCCAGATTGGGCTGGCATCAAAACTACTCCAGCATCAGTAGTCCCAGCAGAGCGAACATCAGCTACACAAAAGGAGGAGGAACACAAAGGTTAGGACACTACCCAACACAGCCAGCTCATCCGCTGCCTTGTTCAACAGCAGTTTCTACATACACAGGACACTCACCAGCACTTGGTCCTGGCGGAGGTAAGTCCCCAAATTGGGCAGGCAGCAAAACTACTCCAGCATCAGTAGTCCCAGCAGAGCGAACATCAGCTACACAAAAGGAGCAGACATACAAAGGTTAGGACACTACCCAACACAGCCAGCTCCTCCGCTGCCTTGTTCAACAGCAGTTTCTACATACACAGGAAACTCACCAGCACTTGGTCCTGGCGGAGGTAAGTCCCCAGATTGGGCTGGCATCAAAACTACTCCAGCATCAGTAGTCCCAGCAGAGTGAACATCAGCTACACAAAAGGAGGAGGAACACAAAGGTTAGGACACTACCCAACACAGCCAGCTCATCCGCTGCCTTGTTCAACAGCAGTTTCTACATACACAGGACACTCACCAGCACTTGGTCCTGGCGGAGGTAAGTCCCCAAATTGGGCAGGCAGCAAAACTACTCCAGCATCAGTAGTCCCAGCAGAGCGAACATCAGCTACACAAAAGGAGGAGGAACACAAAGGTTAGGACACTACCCAACACAGCCAGCTCATCCGCTGCCTTGTTCAACAGCAGTTTCTACATACACAGGACACTCACCAGGATTTTGGCCAGAATGTGATGGGCCCTCTAATGATTGGGGGATGTTAGGTGACACTCCTGCATGAGCCCGAAACCCAGAAACACCTTCACCTACAATTTTGACAGTGAAAAAAAAAAACATTATAAATGTGATAAGCATATTCAAACACGTGTTCACTTTCCAGGAAAACAGCATCATGAATTACCCTCATCCGAAGCTGCAGAGCTCGGCAAGTCGGCATCGTAGCCACCCCGTATTCCATGCAGGGCCTCGGTCATCAAATAGGGCTGCACCACCTGCTCGTAATCGGTTAAATTTAGTGATGCGGGGGGACCACCACCGGTACCAATGCTATGTTGAAAAAAAAAACAAAAAAACCAAAACATTATACCACTAGTACTAAACTGTCTGCACTATCCTGATAATCCTGTCTGTGTGACTGTGATCCAGTGGCAAACATTCAACATGCACTTCACATGGTAGTATTTAAACCCTACACATACTGCATGCACCTTTGTAATGTCGAATTCACACACTACTGCAGCCTTTAATGTGGGTACACACGTCAGTTAAAAGTGTGGCCCAAATGAAAGCTCACAGACCAATTTTACCCCCTTCCATGTAGTATGAGAGACATACCTTCAGAGTCTATACTATGGAGCTGAACTCCACCTCACATACAAACCTTTGCAACATGCTGGACACAAAGATGCTGGACACATGCAACAGATCAGTATGTGGCCAAAATCAGTTTATGCAAAATCCATTCAAAGCCTATGATATCTGCAGATTTCACACACACGTTGTTTAATGGGCCATCATGTGCAGATCACACAATTGTATGCAGATGTGAATATCCAACCTGGTTGATCGGAACTGCAGATAATTGTCCGTTCAACAAGGTGTGTATGAGATGTGCAGATATCAATTTGAAATGCATTTAGCAGCAACGGATAGCAGGAACTGATATTTTGATGCAAATTATCTTTTTAATGTGTACAACATCTTTGTGTGCAGCATCTTGCAAAGATTTTTATCTGATGGGTAGTTCAGCTACATAGATGAGACCGTGTTGAGTATGGGCCTCATACTACATGGAAGGTGGTAAAATTGCTCTGAGAACTTTCATTTGCAAAAGACTTTGATCTGACATGTGTAGCCACCTTTACTGTTCAGCAGGAGTCATCATAAAATGGGTGCGCAAAGGACTCCTTGTTACCTGAAAACAAAATGGAGCATGGCATTGCTTGTTATGTTATGAAAGGGAAACGTTTGGAAGCAACGTTTGGGATACATTCATGTTTGCTACATACCATAAGCAAACAGAGATGTCTGTCCACTTGTACAATACAACTGTAATCCAATTACAATAACAAACACAATACCAGGGGTTTTGTGGCCCCGTGGTTTAGGCCTATGTTTTTAATAATTACAGTGACTAAAGCATGATATGCAGCCATTTTGTGCTATTGTAATCGCAACACTTGTGCCAGCCTCAATATCCCTGTAGCTTCACTGGGTTTGAGGTAATCCCAAACAATTACAATCACTCAGTGTACAGGGTCACTTTAAAAAGGAGAACTAATCAACTGAGAGTGATGTTTGGAATGCCATTTGTGCGACCTTGTCAAAAATAACACCAGCACACTTGCCCTGCTGATGCATATGTATCAATTAGTTATACTGTTCAAACACACAAACACATAAAGGTACACCAAATTCGTCACACAAATCCACGCACTCATGCATGCTTGCTCAGGGCCTGTGTCCAAGTACCATAGGCAAATGATCACCAGCACAAGCAGCCAAGTGGTATTGCATGAAAGCTTACACATATGGCCGCCTACACATCTAGAAAAATCAATTAGCGGTTTTACACATCAAACATACCGAAGTGTGGATTCAGGAAGAGGTGATAGTTGTGCCTTGGAACAATTCATACATTACAGACTGGCCTTATGTACATATCTAACAATCACAACACCAACAGCCATGCAGCCACTAAACACAACTATATGACGTATCATCAAAACTTGATGCATGCTGGTGCAGGCCATCAAACATTTCTACAATACAATGGAAATTTCACACTGCTAAATACCATTCACTTCGTTATCCATCTTGACATGTGTGGCTTACAATTGCATGTCGTATAAAAGGGAACTGCTAAAGGGCTGGTGCACACCAAGCTGGTTTGTTAGCGTTTCTACAGCCGCTTGTGGATGCAGATATGCTCGGTCAATGAATCTGAGTGGGGTGGGTCACAACACTTAGGTCCTTTTTCCACTACCCTGCAATTTGCTTGGGATTGCAAATGGCAAGGTACATTAAACAAATGGAAACTGCAGCAGCAATTTCCAAGGGCTGTTTTTCACTATGAAATGCGATAGCGATTGCGTTACAATTGACAGTATGCGATTGCAAGTGACCTACTCTACTCATTAGAGTACAGCTCAATCGCATACCAAATGCGGCAGGACAACAATTGGGCTTTTACCAACATTGCATGGCAATCGGATGGCACTTGGGGCCCTTTTCCACTAGCGCATTTGCGCTAGCTGAAGTGCAAAATGGAAAAGCGCTACAGATTTTACAATCACTAGGGTTTGCTAAATAACATATGAATCACGGTAGGTTATTTCCACTACCGTGATTTGCTTTTGCATCAAACGCAATAGCGCCACGGAACCAAATTTCCCTTGATTTTGCTATGCACTACAGCATAAAATCGTGAACGCAATCGCCTGAAGTTTCAAAAACATTTGAGAGACAGCAATCGCTAGCGTTCAGCGTGAACGCTAGCGATTGCTAGTGGAAAAGGGCCCAAATGGAAATTGCTGCTGCAGTTTCAATTAGCTGCATGTACCTTGCCTTTTCCAAACAAAATGCACATCGCAGCCGAGTGGCAAAAGGCCCTTTGTGTGAGCCAATAGCGATGCGATGTTGGTAAACGTGAAATCGTCATCCTGCGGCCTTTAGTATGCGATTGAGCTGTATGCAATTGAGCTGTACTATAATGAGTATAGTAGCTCAATCACAATTGCATACTGTACATTGAAAAGCAATTGCGATTTGGAATCGCAATGGCATTTCATCGTGGAAATCAGCACCAAAAGTATGTTCAGCAAATCTAACACTCAGAAAAATAACCAGTTCAGAGCTGGTTGACACAATTTAGGGATAGAGAAGCTGGGCTCATTCACACTTATAATGGCAAAATGCCGCACATTATCGGTAGCCTTTTGCGGGAGTGCTTTGGCGGCCATTCAGACAAAAACATCACTTCACACGGTTTATGACCAATCGCAATTAGCATTCTATCCACACTAATCACAAACGCTACTTGAGGAACACTCATCGCCACCAAACCACAGCGTTTCTCCAAAAATGCTAATGCAGCAGTGTGAACACTGCCACTCGCTACATTGGGTAGCGGATTGTGTTAAACCACTAGCGTTTTTCCGTGAGTGCAACTTGTGCAACTCACGCTGAGCTGAGATTTGGCCCTTTAAGAATGTTGGAAATCTCCTACAACTAAAGGTGCATACACACATCAGACTATAGTCTTTTCAAAATGAAAGATCAGAGACCAATCTTACCACCCTTCATGTAGTATGAGAGCCATACCTTCACAGTCTATTCTATGGAGCTGAACTCCCCATCAGACAGAAATCTTTGCAAGATGCTGCACACACAGATGCTGTACAGACACAAAAGATCAGTAGCTGCAAAAGATATGCTCCTGCCAAAAATCCATTCCTGCTAATTGCAATAATAGTCTATGAGATATGCAGATCATCATATACACATGATTTAACTGACATTCATCTGCAGAACAGATCCACCAGGATGGATTTTCAGATCTGCGGATGATTGCTTGATCTGCAGATGAATGACAGCTAAATCATGTGTGTATGCTGATCTGCAGATCTCATGAGGCTCGATTCACAAAGCGGTGCTAACCCAGTTAGAGACTTTAGGCGTGATAACCATTTTTATCATGCCTAAACTCAGTTTAGGCATGCTAAGTTTAGGCATGCTAAGTTTAGGCATGATAAGTTTAGGCATGCTAAGTTTAGGCATGCTAAGTTTAGATACGTTTAGATCGCATGCAAAGTCCCGCACGCAAAGCAGCGCCATTAAACTCTATGCAAAGTGCACCAGACTTTGCTAGCGTAAAACTTTTGATCAGCTGTGCACTGCGGTGCTAACCCAGTAGGTGCTTAAACGTATCACGCCTAAAAACTTATCACACCCAAACTTATCATGCCTAAACTTATCACACCTAAACTTATCACACCTAAACTTATCGGGCCTGATTCACAAAGCGGTGCTAACAGTTAGCACGCTGGTGAAAAGCCCTTTATCATGCCTAAACTCAGTTTAGGCATGATAAGTTTAGGTGTGATAAGTTTAGGTGTGATAAGTTTAGGCATGATAAGTTTAGGTGTGATAAGTTTAGGCATGATAAGTTTAAGCACCAACTGCGTTAGCACCGCAGTGCACAGCTGATCAAAAGTTTTGCGCTAGCAAAGTCTGGTGCACATCGCATAGAGTTTAATGGCGCTTCTTTGCGTGCGGGACTTTGCACGCTATCTACACTTATCTAAACTTAGCATGCCTAAACTTATCACACCTAAACTTATCACACCTAAACTTATCACGCCTAAACTGGCTTTTCACCAGCGTGGTGCAATGGTTATCACGCCTAAAGTCTCTAACTGGGTTAGCACCGCTTTGTGAATCGAGCCCATCATGCCTAAACAGAGTTTAGGCATGATAAAGGGCTTTTCACCAGGGTGCTAACTGTTAGCACTGCTTTGTGAATCAGGCCCTTAGACTATCATTGCAATTTGCAGGAATGGCTTTTTGCAAGAACAGATCTTTTGCAGATACTGATCTTTTGTGTCTGTACAGCATCTGTGTGTGCAGCATCTTGCAAAGATTTTTATCAGATGTGGAGTTCTGCTCCATAGAAAAGACTGTGTAGAGTATGGCTCTCATACTACATGAAGGGTGGTAAGATTGGTCTGTGATCTTTCATTTTCCAAAGACTATAGTCTGATGTGTGTATGAGCCTTAAGACTCTTCCCAAAAACACAAAACGGTAGCTGAAGCGCTACAGAAAACCTAACAAAAACCGATTAAAGGGAACCAGAGTCCATAGAAAAAGATTCTATACATATCTTCCAGCCCCATACACACGGATCACTCCCACAACGCCGTCCTTTGCTGCTTGGATCCGCCGGTACAAGGGTCCGTCATGTCCGCCAGTCAGCGGCCAGATGCGCCCAATTGTCCACATCACACGGGGCGCCCTCCATATCCATACACATGACACAGCTTACTGCGCAGCCGCATGCGATCGGGTATGGAGGGCGCCCCTGTGATGCGGACAATTGTCCGCGTCCACCAGAAGTGACAGGAGCCGGTACCCACCATCCAGGAAGTTGCGGATGGCGGCGTGGGAGCCAGTGTTGGCAACTCATCCCTTTAATTAATTACACATGAATTATGCTTGTTTTGGGGCTAGGTGGATGCAGTTAAGGCACTGATTATGTCCAAATAGCCCCAGAACCGGTATAACTTAGATATGTCACTAATTAAAGGGATGAGTTGGCAATACTGGTGATAGCAATCCAGGCTTATGGGGCTTGAACACCCCAGGTATATATCAAAGCTTAGACTTCACACAATTTTGTTCATCTCTGATTCCCTTGAAACATATGCTAGCATTTAGTGGATCTGATAGCTGGTTTTGCTATGTGCCAGGCCGCAAAAAAAAAAAAAATTGTGTTTATGCATTGCATTGACCATTATACTACATATAAACGGTTAAGATTGGATCAAACTTACTTTAACCATGTATGGCCACCATCAATTACACTACTACATATTTGTTGCTTCAGTTGTGGAAGACAAATAATATACATGCCACCAATTCAATTGACCATTATTGTAGTTTAGCAAATGGTTAGTTAACTAACATTGTTTTTAAAAATATACATGCTTTAAAAACTTACGCATATTGACGCAGCTTGGACAATTTCTTCCGCAGCCTCAACTTTATATCAGCAAACCGCTTGCGGCATTGCTGCTCTGTGCGATTCCGCTGATCAACAGCGCACACTTCCGACCGAATGCTGCGCCAAAGGCTGGTCTTGGTGGCCACATCGGTCTTGCCGGAATTTCGCCCATATAATTCATCAAAACGCAGCACCACCTCCTCACAGAGCGCCAAGTTCTCCGCATCAGAGAACCTGATCCCCCTTCTCCGGGTCTCTTGGCTGCTGGTCTGCTGCGATGTCCTTTGAGTGCCTGAGGGGCCAGGACGGGGGCTGGGACTGCGGTGGCGGTAACTGCCACCTCTGGGACTCTGACTGCTGCGACGGGGACTCTGACTGCTGCGACGGGGACTGCGGCTGCGATGGCGCTCATAGCCATGGCTGCCTGGGCGATCTGATGGGCCACTACGACCATGTCGATCAGGGGTGGGCGACTGCACCTGGGAAGATAGGCGCAAGCTTCTCCTCACTTCATGTCTCCTGCTTGGATCCATGTCAACCCACAAAAAAACTGCCTCCAAATAATCCTTTAATACACACACTAAATAGCTCAATTGAAATCACCAATAGAATTAATTACATGTAATTGCACACATTTTCGCGCGAAGCCGGCGATCGCGCGCACGCGCGCACGCGAGCACGCGCCAGCGCGTCAGATTTTAAAATTTGCATACACATCGCGTGAAGAGCGGTACTTCGCGTGAATAGGCTCAGTTCACGCGAACCACAACGCTCTACGCGCGTGTGCAATATAGCGCGCGAGCACACATTTTTTCGCGCGAGTCCACACATCACGGGACTCGGCGCACGCATGTCCGCGCACAACCGCCAGGGCGCGCGAAAACTGGGTTAGCACCGCTTTGTGAATCGAGCCCAGTGAGTGCACGCACACGCAGGAGCTAGTAGCCTATGAACAGTGACAGTGAGTGTCCTAGTACAGTTACAGTATATAACTATTCAGAAGGAAATAGAGTGTGTGTACAGTACACAGACAGTGAGTGCACGCACACGCAGGAGCTAGTAGCCTATGAACAGTGACAGTGAGTGTCCTAGTACAGTTACAGTATATAACTATTCAGAAGGAAATAGAGTGTGTGTACAGTACAAAGACAGTGAGTGCACGCACACGCAGGAGCTAGTAGCCTATGAACAGTGACAGTGAGTGTCCTAGTACAGTTACAGTATATAACTATTCAGAAGGAAATAGAGTGTGTGTACAGTACACAGACAGTGAGTGCACCCACACGCAGGAGCTAGTAGCCTATGAACAGTGACAGTGAGTGTCCTAGTACAGTTACAGTATATAACTATTCAGAAGGAAATAGAGTGTGTGTACACTACAGTACACAGACAGTGAGTGCACGCACACGCAGGAGCTAGTAGCCTATGAACAGTGACAGTGAGTGAGTGTCCTAGTACAGTTACAGTATATAACTATTCAGAAGGAAATAGAGTGTGTGTACAGTACACAGACAGTGAGTGCACGCACACGCAGGAGCTAGCCTATGAACAGTGACAGTCAGTGAGTGTCCTAGTACAGTTACAGTATATAACTATTCAGAAGGAAATAGAGTGTGTGTACAGTACACAGACAGTGAGTGCACGCACACGCAGGAGCTAGTAGCCTATGAACAGTGACTGAGTGAGTGTCCTAGTACAGTTACAGTATATAACTACAATACAAAATACAATCAATCAGTACTAAAGGACAGCAGAAATACTGGTATAGATGAGAAATAAACAGAGGACAGGAGAGAACAGCTGCCCACACAGGCAAGGCCCTGAGGCCTAAAGCTGTAAGCCTGCAGCAGCTGTCTCTCTCTATGTAACACAAAAGCTACTAACTAAAATACAATGTCTATCTAACTAACAACAATATAGGTGTATATAGGAGGTGTATGTGAGCAAAAACGCTAGGTAAATGACCACAATAAAGCTCTTGCTAAGCCAACGCACAAAGGAGCAGATCTCTCTCTGTGCGAAGTCAGGCAAGGACGGAGAAACGGAACATGGCGGCCGCTATTTATAGGGTAGGGGCTGGCCAGGGTCCCCCTCAGTGATTGGCTGCCGTCAGAGGGCCTGGGAGCCCTTTAATTGGCTCTAAGGACATCAATCTGGGCTATGACACTATTCGAGCTCGGTATTCGAGCTCGAATAGCGCTGTTAGCTCGAATAGCGCGAATAGTGAATGGGCTATTCGAGTTCACTCGAATAGCCCATTCGAATAGCTCCAGCTATTCGGAGCTCGAATACCGAGCTCGAATAGCTGAAAAAGAGCTCGAATATTCGAGCTACTCGAATATTCAAGCTCTGCTGAGCACCACTGGCCATTATATAGACGACCTGTTGGTCATGTGGAGAGGATCAACAGATGCATTAAATACATTTTTTAATGAAGTGAACGAGATGTGGCCAAATATAAAATTAACAGTGGAATATGATACACAAAGTATTCATTTTTTAGACTTGAATATTTTTTTGGAAGAGAGTAGGTTAAAAACAAAATGTTTTTTTTTAAACAGACTGACAGAAATGGTTTTATCTCCACAGATAGCTGCCACCACCCTCAATGGCTTAGGGGAGTGCCCAAAGGCCAAATGGTCAGGAATTGTGCAAATATGCAGGATTATGACGAACAAGCTGTCATTTTAAAGAATAGATTTCTGAAAAAGGGATATCAGGAAAAATTTCTAGACTCCACAATTGAACATGTGAGAGAGATGGATAGGAATAAATTAATACAAGGAAGCCCTAAGGAACAAAAAAATCAGGGTGCACTTGCCTTTATTAGCAATTATAGTACCCAGCATAGACAAGTTGAAAGGATTTTTAAAAAACATTGGTCTATTTTAACCAGTGACCCGGTCTTTGCTAGAGCCCTGCCACCACACAAACCCACCTTTATATATCGCAGGGCACCTAACCTAAGAGATAAACTGGTGCCCAGCTGTGTGGACCCTCCCACACAGCGATCTCTAAATGGATGGCAACAGCCGGGTTTCTACCCCTGTGGCAACTGCCAAGGTTGTGGGTTGCAACAGAGACGTGAGATAGTGAGGTCTATCGTCTCAAATGCAAAACAGTCTGTATTTAATATAAAGACGTTCCTCACGTGTGCATCCACCTATGTGGTGTATTTACTCTGGTGTAGCTGTTGCACCCAATATATGGGTAGGACCACCAGGGATATTAAGACCCGCATCAGGGAACATATTTACAAGATAAAAAAAGGGCCATGAGGATCACAGTGTTTCTGTGCATTTTAAAAAATGTCATGCATGTGACCCTAGAGGCCTAAAATTCTGTGTGCTGGACAAATTATCACCCAACTGGAGAGGGTGCAACAGGGTGAGGGAATTATCGAAGATGGAGACGAGCTGGATATATAGGCTGGGCACCTTAAAACCCCTTGGTCTTAATATAGAAATAGACATCAATTGCTTTATAGCAAACGACTAGGTTAGTCACTTGTGAAACTTTGGTACGTAATGGAGAGAGAGGCAATGTAGTAGCTTTAGAGTCAGGATATCATGTACTGTATCAGTCTGCTGAATAGTGGCTTCCTATCATGTATGTCAGGGCAGATCATTTATTTGGGTTGGACATGCTCTGAATTTCTAACCATTTTTACCCTTATGGAACTTATGGAGGGGGGGTGGTGTAGGGGCGGGAGGTGGGAGGGTATAAGGTTGATTAAGTAAATGAGTCGCAAGCAGGTGTTGTCTACTTTTATTCACTTGTATTTTTATTATTTTGTTTTACTTCATGGCATAATCTTTATGCTCTAAACCGTTATGTTTATTTATATAATGGGAAATATATTTTTGCTGAATTCCGTGCAGTAGGAAAATGGTAGAAGAATATGTTATAAGTAGCCTGGTCCAGCGCTCTGCCCTGCACACTCACAATCCCATGACGTACACCCTAGTCGGGGCGAGCGAGAGGTGGGCGGGCACGTGGGCGGGGCTCTGCAGACAAATGCCTGCAGTTGAGCGTGTGCGTCAGAGCCCCTGATGAGTCACGCCTTCAGTGACGAAACGCGTAGGGCGGAGCTAATTGACGCACACGCTACCTAACTCAGGAACTACTCCGGGCGGCTTGGGAGCGGTGACGGGCAGAGACCTGAAACGCTGGCCGATGGATATGTGAGATATGCCTAACTTTTTTATCTATTTGGTACGCTTTGTTTTATTGGGGCTGAGTTGGCCATATTAAAAAGCAGTTTTACACTATGGGAAGCGCTTTTCCGTCTTTATGTTTGTAGATGCTGGATATTATTGTGATACGCATATGATCAAGAAGCCTGATGATGAGCAGGGAACTAAGGGGGGAGTGAGTGTCCCCTCCCCTACATTGGTGGCAGCAACTCCGCTCAGTGTGTGTGTATACACAAAAAGGGTGTACTGTTCTGGAGATAGCTCGCTATGTTTGTGTTTTTCCCTTCTCCCAGGCATATGGAATAACAGGAGGTTGTAGCAGGACATCTAACCGGATGCGCAGCTGTGTTTTTGTTACAGCTACATCACCTGCCAAGAGTAAAAATGTCACCATGTAATAAATGTCAGAATGTAAATCAGGGTTTTAAAACATTCTACATTGGGCAAACACTAACTAAAGCATTTATACATAATTATTGTAAAAATGAAGAATTTTTTATTACATTATTTTCACTGGAGTTCCTCTTTAAGTTACCTCCTCTGTAGTTATTTTCACATGCAGTTAATTAACAGCCTGTCTTTAACTTTAGAATTCTGTAGTTATTTTAAGGATTGAAGCATTAACTTTAGAGATCTCACCTTAACTTAAAGACAGAAGAGTTATCTTTAGGTTTGCCTGAGGTGAAATGTTTCCTGAATACTACATGCCTTATCGCCATGGTGATAACTCTAGAAATGTTAAATAAAGACAGGAATTGAATTAGTGAATTGAGGCCAATGTGTGGTGATAACTTTTCTCTTGCTTTATCACCAGCATGATCTTAGTGAATTGAGGCCGTACAATCTGGTTGGCTAATCAAAAGTGTGTTTTCCTCTAATCTACAGCATCTAAAGCAACATTGATTGACAAGGTAATCAAAAACTTCTGAATGACCGCAACATAAAGTGGTTAATCCCTTTGTACGGTAATTTCTATACCCAGCCAGAATCCTCATATGACACTGAAAAGTACGGCATTTAATCTGCTTAATTCTTGATTATTTCCCACAGAATATAATTAATTCCTTAATTAGCATATACATTTTATACTTCCACAAACTTCTACAAAGCAGCAGATTTATACCTCAAATTCCCATAAATCTCAAAGAGCTCTTAAGATATTTTATAAAGGTGACATTTAAGCATAATTTTATGTGTAAGTCTCACCACCACTTGTGGAGTAAGAGAGCATGTATTAATACAAAGGATAAGAACAGTTTCATAGCATTACATAAAACATTGACCCTGCAATAATGGGATTTATAATGTCATTGGAATCATGTCTTATCATCCTATTGTAATTGAACAGTGAAGTTCTATTTCTGAAGAATCTTATTAAGCTATACTTGGTTGTCTAAACAATACTAATTATCACTCTGATCCAATACATCAGGTAAATAAATCAATTGCTTACTGTCCCTAAACATTTTTATACGTCATACTGTGTACAGAACATCCACAGATGTGCAATGGCATATGAAAAAATTCACTAGATGCTAACCAAATGTTTGTAATTTTTATATAAAGACCTTTGTAAGATACACCAAGCACAATGCATTATTTTTGTGGAATGGCATTACTGCAAAAATAAACTACTTTGCTTTAACCAACTATTGCACAGGGAAAATTACCATGGAAAATATAGAATTTTTGCACAAGTGTTCAAAATCCTCTTTTTTAATTATCTTTAATTCCACTCACATGAAACCCTGCTTGCAGCAGTGTCATGTATTTGGCAAGTAGTTCTTGAATAAAGTATGCATCAGTATGTATGTGACAAAACCAAGTAAAAAAAAAAAGCTCTTTGTAAACTATGAAGAATTTGAAGTGAGAAAAATAAGAAGATCAATTTATGCCCACTAATGAAATCTGCTCTGATGACTTCAACAGTTTCTTGGTTTCACATCTGCAACAAGCAGAAAACTAGCGGTGGCAAGAGCTTGTCTGCGTACATAAGGGGAGCATGGTGACATAGTTCATTGCACTCAGGGATGGTCGTAGTCAGCCAACGTCGCCTACGCTGGAACTATGCGTAGTTTTAAGCAATTACACTTCGCCAAACCACGACTCCGAAATCAAATATTCGCTACGTATGCATTTCGTCGACTACGCGTTAAAATATGCAATTACGTGTAGTGCGAAGCGGAGTGTATGAGGACGCTTATGCCTTTATGCGGAAAAATTTCCGCATTAATTCCCCATGAAATATTTCTGACGGGAACTATTCTATGTGTACATTCCCCTTTCCAATTTACATATTCCTGGGCATGCGCAAGCGTAAATTTGAACCATATGCGGAAAAATATACGCGATTACCGCATTGGTAGTTTACTTCACAATACACATGTAAACTACGCATATCGGTACTTCGCTACACGTAAATGCGTAAGTAGAGATGGCTCGAACCTCCGGTTTTCGGTTTGCGAACCTCGAACGTGAACCTCCGCAAAAAGTTCGGTTTGCACAAACTTTCACGAACAGCAATAGACTTCAATGGGGAGACGAACTTTGAAAAGTAGAAACATTTATGCTGGCCACAAAAGTGATGGAAAAGATGTTTCAAGGGGTCTAACATCTGAGTTTTTGCATGGAGGAGTGGGATACACGCCAAAAGTCCCCGGGAAAAATCTGGATTTGACACAAAGCAGCGTTTTAAGGGCAGAAATCACATTGCATGCTAAATTGGAGGCCTAAAGTGCTTTAAAACATCTTGCATGTTTATACATCAATCAGGGAGTGTAATTAGAGTACTGCTTCACACTGACACACCAAACTCACTGTGTAACGCACCGCAAACAGCTGTTTGTGTTGTGACGGCAGTGCTGGACTATTGCGCACCATGGCGAGATTGCTCTTCCTCACTCAGTGATGTCAGGTAATGTCTGACTGCCTTATCAACTTTCGATGGTTCTTTCTCTACCATTGTTAAAGCTTAGATCTATTTTTTTAAATACTTGTTCTGCTTGCTGTTCAGTACCTTTAACGAGAATCTGTTATGGAGGGCAAGTCTGCCATTCAACTGTACAGATGGCCTGAACGGTTCGCCATGTAAGGCGAACTTTCTCGGAAGTTCAGTTCGCCCCCATAGTGCACCATTAGGGTCAACTTTGACCCTCTACATCACAGTCAGCAGGCACATTATAGCCAATCAGGCTACACTCTTTCCTGGAGCCACTCCCCCTTATATAAGGCAGGCTTCACCGTCCATTACACTCACTCGTGTGCCTGCAATAGTGAGAGAAGGGACAGCTGCTGGCAGACTATCATAGGGAAACATTAGTTAGGCTGTTGTAGGCTTGTTAGCTTGCTCCTGGCTGATTCTTATTGCTAAAATAGCACCCCACAACAGCTGTTTTGAGAGCTAATCTTGTTTTTGTAATCCATTTTTTTTCTGTGTGTCCCATTGACACTTGTGTTGCATAGCCAGCCTTGCTAATTCATACTGTGTGTGTGCCACTGCCAGGCCCAGCACATTCAGTGATTATCTGTGTGTGAGACAGGTGCACATTGTAATGCCAAGTACTGCATATACCTACCTGTTGTGTTGAGTGCACCCACCTCATCACTGCATATACCTACCTGTTGTGTTCAGTGAACCCACCTCATCACTGCATATACCTATCTGTTGTCTTCAGTGAACCCACCTCATCACTGCATATACCTACCTGTTGTGTTTAGTGAACCCACCTCATCACTGCATATACCTACCTATTGTGTTCAGTGAACCCACCTCATCACTGCATATACCTACCTGTTGTGTTCAGTGAACCCACCTCATCACTGCATATACCTACCTGTTGTGTTGAGTGAACCCACCTCATCACTGCATATACCTACCTGTTGTGTTGAGTGAACCCACCTCATCACTGCATATACCTACCTGTTGTGTTTAGTGAACCCACCTAACTACGTGAGTACACGCAGTGTGATATACACCTACCTACGTGAGTGCACGCAATGTGATATACACCTACCTACGTGAGTGCATGCAGTTTGATATACCACTTCGTGCATACCTGTTAACTGCACCTGTGTGACTGCACATTGTATTAGTCAAGTCAGTGCATACCTTTCACTTCATCCCCCCCTGATATGGACAAAATGGACAAAACAGGTAGAGGAAGAGGTAGAGGCAGAGCCAGGGGAAGGCCCCCCGGCAGGTCTCGGTGAGGTCATGTTGATGTGATTTTGCGCGGCCCTG
Organism: Hyperolius riggenbachi; assembly: GCF_040937935.1. Taxonomy (NCBI): domain Eukaryota; kingdom Metazoa; phylum Chordata; class Amphibia; order Anura; family Hyperoliidae; genus Hyperolius; species Hyperolius riggenbachi. The sequence continues at coordinate 368,012,515 of NC_090647.1, read as the reverse complement.
GCCCAAAGTACAGTGCTCAGAAGAAGGCACGTGCCATCAACTTCCAAGATTGTCAGGATGTGGTTGACTATTTAACACAGAACACCTCATCTTCTGCAGCCACCAGCGCTACTACAAGCAATACATATGCTGCATTTGACACTTCGCAGGACTTATTTGGTGGTGAAATCACTGATTCACAGCCACTACTGCAACAACAAGATGAAGGCGCTAAGCAAGTTACACCACCTCATATGTGTGAGTTAGGCGACACTATAGACGTAACGTGTGAGGAGGAGGAGGATGAAGTACCTGCTATTGGTGCAGTTTTGGAGTTGTCTGAGGCAAGTGAAGCAGGGCAGGATGATTATATGATGATGATGATGATACGGATCCCACATATGTTCCCAATAGAGGAGATTAACAGGGGGACAGTTCAGAGGGGGAGTCAGGGAGGAGTAGGAGGAGACAAGTTCCTGTAAGAAGCAGGGGGAGCTCGTCATCAGAAACAGCTGGTGGCAGTGTCCGGCGCCATGTATCGCCACCTATGGACAGCCAGCCAACATGCCCTTCAACATCAGCTGCTGAGGCCACCATAGTGCCATCACCCCAGGGGGGCTTAGCGGTTTGTAAATTTTTTAGTGTGTCTGCCTCAGATCGGAGCAATGCCATCTGTTCTCTCTGCCTCCAAAAATTGAGCCGTGGAAAGGCCAACACTCACGTAGGGACAAGTGCCTTACAAAGGCACCTAGAGAAAAGGCACAAACTGCAATGGGAAGAGCACCTGAGCAAAAGCAGCACACAAAAGAAAAGCCACCTCCTTCTCCTCTTCCTCCTTCAGGTGCAGCATCTTCAGCCGCTTTCTTCCTTGCACCTTCACAGCCACCCTCCTCCACTCCGCCTCTGCCCTTGAGCGGTTCCTGCTCCTCTGCCCACAGCAGCCAGGTGTCCGTGAAGGAAATCTTTGAGCGGAAGAAGCCAATTTCTGCCAGTCACCCCCTTGCCCGGCGTCTGACAGCTGGCGTGGCAGAACTGCTAGCTCGCCAGCTGTTACCATACAAGCTGGTTTACTCTGAGGCCTTCCGTAAATTTGTGGCTATTGGGACACCGCAGTGGAAGATGCCAGGCTGCAATTATTTATCTAAAAAGGTGATACCCAAACTTCACCGTGAAGTGTAGAAGCAAGTGGTGTCATCTCTGGCACACAGCGTTGGGTCAAGAGTCCAACTGACCACGGATGCCTGGTCTGCCAAGCACAGTCAGGGCCGCTACATTACTTACACAGCCCATTGGGTCAACCTAGTGACGAATGGCAAGCAGGGAGTATGTGGCTGTGCAGCGAATCAACTTGTGACACCTCCATGGCTTGCAGGCCGGCCTCCTGCCACCTCCTCTACACCTGCTACATCCTCTTCGCTGTCGTCATCCTCCTCCTCCTTGGCTGGTGCCGCGATCTCCTCTCCAGCTACACAGCCCCATCTCCCCAGGGCCTATGCTGCATGCCAGGTACGACGGTGTCACGCCATCTTAGACATGTCTTCAGGGCCGGATTTCTGGCAAGGCCACATAGGCCATGGCCTAGGGCACCAGAAATGTAGGGGCGGCTCAGTGAGGGACAGTAAAGCTGTTCCATGCAGCCATCCCTATCTACAAGGACAGCTTTAACCTTTGAACTCTCTGTCCTGTACTTGTGTCTTCCCTGCAAGACCTGTAAGCTCTATCCTGCAGGTACACTTTAGCTTAACTCACATGGTGGCACAATGGGCTCATCATTAATGAGATGGCAAACATAACGTAAAAGTTCTTAAGGAAAATATAACTTATAATTTATACGCAGTATTACTGAAATAGTTATTGTCTGTGACATCCAATGATGTAAGTAGAATTCTCATTGGGGCACACGGAGATAACAACCATACAGATGGTATAATTGGCCTTGGGCGGTAAAAAGTACAAATCCGGCCCTGCATGTCTTGCCTCAAAGTGGAGAGTCACACTAGACCAGCTCTCCTGGCTGCTCTTAAAAAACAGGTGGATCAGTGGCTGACCCTGCACCAGCTGGAGATCGGCAACGTGGTGTGTGACAACGGCAGCAATCTCCTTTGAATTTGGGAAAGCTGACACATGTACCTTGCATGGCACATGTGCTGAATCTAGTCATTCAAAGATTTGTGTCAAAGTACCCAGGCTTAGAGGACATCCTGAAGCAGGCCAGGAAGTTGTGTGGGCATTTCAGGTGGTCTTTCACGGCCATGGCACACTTTGCGGACATCCAGCGGAGAAACAACTTGCCAGTGAGACGCTTGATATGTGATAGCCCGACTCGCTGGAATTCAACCCTGGTCATTCTCTCTCGCCTGCTAGAACAGGAGAAAGCCGTCACCCAGTACCTGTACAATTACAGTAAAAGCACACAATCTGCTGAGATGGGGATGTTCTGGCCCAACAACTAGAAACTGAAGCGAAATGCATGCAGGCTAATGCGGCCGTTTGAGAAGGTGACCAACCTGGTGAGTCGCAGTGAAGGTCCCATCAGCGACTTGATCCCGTACGCTTACTTCCTGGAGCGTGCCGTGCGTAGAGTGGTGGATCAAGCTGTGAAGGAGTGTGAAGAGGTACAGTTACGGGAGGAAGCATTTTGGGATAAATTCTCATCAAAACCAGATGTTTCCTCAACACCTGCAGCAGCACAGAGGGGGGAGGAGGAGGAAGTGTCGTGTGGGGAAGAGGAGTCAGACTCGGATTAACCGCAGCAGGCATCACAGGGGGCTTGTGCTGCTCCTCGTTCCCATGCTATTGTTTGTGGCTGGGGTGAGGAGGAGGACTTACCTGACATCACTGAGGAAGAGCAAGAGGTGATGGTTAGTACGTCTGGATCCAACTTTGTGCAGATGACATCTTTCATGCTGTTCAGCCTGTTGAGGGATTCCCGTATAAAAAGACTCAAGGGGAATTACAATTACTGCGTGGCCACGCTACTAGACCCTCGGTATAGGCACAAAGTGGCGGACATGTTACCAACTCACCTGAAGGCAGAAAGGATGCAGCACTTGCAGAACAAGCTGGCAACTATGCTTTACAATGCGTTTAAGGGTGATGTCACAGCACAACGCAATAAAGGTACCACTGCCAGTAATCCTTCTCCCATGTCCACACAGGCAAGGACAAGATGCTCCAGTGATCTCATGGTGATGTCGGACATTCGGACATTCTTTAGTCCAACGCCTCGCCTTAGCCCTTCTGGATCCACCCTCCATCAACGCCTGGAATGGCAGGTAGCCGACTACCTGGCCTTAAGTGTGGATGTAGACACTGTGAGCAGAGATGAACCCTTGGACTACTGGGTGCGCAGGCTTGAACTGTGGCCAGAGCTGTCCCAATTTGCCATCCAACTTCTGTCTTGCCCTGCCTCAAGTGTCCTATCAGAAAGGACCTTCAGCGCAGCTGGAGGCATTGTCACTGAGAAGAGAAGTTGCCTAAGTCACAAAAGTGTTCAATACCTCAGCTTTATCAAAATGAATGAAGCATGGATGCCCGCCCCAAGACTAAGTCCGTCCCCACACACAGAATCTCTGCCTGCACGCCATGTGACTGCCTGCCCCATGACTAAGTCACTCCCCACACAGAACCTCCGCCCGCAGGCCGCTTGACTGCCTTCTCCAGGTGGATTCTAGAATTTTCAAGGCTGCTATTATAATTTTTCTGGTGCGTGTACATGCTCGCCTAATTTTTCTTGCTGCACTGCAGCTGCAACAACAAAACAAAAGGCATGTACATGTGCCAATTCCCCTTCGTGATCATTACCTTGCCGTGGTGAAGGGACTTGCATATCCCAATTAAGCAATTAAGCAATGACCGTGTCTTGGGGGGGAGGGGGGTATTGTTATTTTTGGTCACTACCTCGGGGCGTGCATGCCATGCCTGCTGCCTTCCTTGGATGTGTGGTAGCCGTTCCTGCTCCTTTGCCCACAGCGTGCCTGCTGCCTTCCTTTGATGTGTGGTGGTGGTTGCCATTTCTTAGGCTCCCACACCGGACCGGAATCGAACCCAGATTCCCCGGCCATTACCCGTGGTCACTCACAATGGCAGACTTGCCCTCCATAACAGATTCTCGTTAAAGGTACTGAACAGCAAGCAGAACAAGTATTAAAAAATAAATAAATATAAACTTTAACAATGGTAGAGAAAGAACCATCGAAAGTTGATAAGGCAGTCAGACATTACCTGATATCACTGAGGAAGAGCATTCTCGCCATGGTGCGCACCAGTCCAGCACGGCCTGTAACTGTCCTCGGATCCTTGAAAGACTTTAAGAACATACCGCTGGTACAAAAACACTTTTCTTTATTGGTAACATCAGAATAGGGAATCAGAAATAAAGATGATCACAGTTCTAGTAATATTGGTGGCTGAATATGGCGATTTGAGTGGTAGAAAGCGTAGAAAACATAATCAAGCGTAGAAAGCGGTAGAACTAGGGGCAAACATACAAAAACAGTATTCAGTATAGACTCTAACATATAACCACTAACATTGTCATTAGCAGCATGAATCAGTACACATAAAACAAGATAGCTCACCTATTTTGGCCTCATAGGATCTTAAGGGCAGTTTCTCTGCTCTGTCTCTCTCATAAGCTCTGAAGATTCTGTCTGTAAGATGGCTGCTGGCATGTCTGGATAGAAGATTCTAGAAGATCTCAGAGTGAGGCTGGGTTCTGATTGGACTAGAGTGTCAGGTGACTGGAGTACTCAGATTAACCCTGTAATGTCCTGTGCTTAGCTAGCTATATTGTAGCTGATGCTGCAGGCTGTTACTCTACACACAAATAAACGTAACAGCAGGCTAACTTTTCTGCTTATCATACAACAGGCCTATATAGGTGTATATGTATTGTTCTGTACAGAAAACTAGCACTAAATTGCTATAAACCTCTCTTATTAGCAGTGACTATGAATTATGCTGTTCAGATGTTTGATTGGCTTGGGCGGGCAGCTACACTCCCACCAAATTACCTCTAATTTATGCTTTAATTGTTGAGTTGGGTTGCATAAATTAAGGGAATTTTACTTCTTCCTTCTTGCTAGGCATTTTGGAATGGCCTTTATTATTCTCGATAAGGACAACCAATTTTTGGATAGGACGTTCTAGTATGAGTGGAGTGGTGAGACGTTCTCCTCTCTTACTTAATTTTGAATCTCCCATCTGTAATTTCACTCTTCTCACCATTCCATCTTTGTCTTTCTGGACTTCAAGAACTTTAGCAATTCTCCATCGATTTCTGGGTATGTCCTCTTCTTTGACCATCACTATGTCGTTTATTTGAACATTTCTCCTAGGAGTATGCCATTGTTGGTCCTTGGCTGTTGTGTTTAAGGCTTGAATGACTTTCACTTCAGGATCACACATTGATAGCTCTAGGAAACCTTTCTTGGGTACTATTTTCCTCTCCCATAGGAACTTTGGGCCTGTGAACCAGTTTGAGTCCTTCATTTCTGAAACTTTAAGACCTCTTGAAGCATGATCAGCTGGGTTCTTTTCTGACTCAATGTAGTACCACTGGTCTGGATTAGTAATTTCTCTAATTCGTTGAACTCTGTTCGCCACAAAGACATGAAATCTTCGAGCTTCATTATTTATGTAGCCTAGAACCACCTGTGAGTCTGTCCAAAAGTACTCTTCATCTATTTTGAACTCTAATTCATCTCTCAGGAACTTGCTCATTGAAGCAGAAACTACAGCAGCTGCTAGTTCCAGTCTTGGTATTGTGAGAACATTGGTAGGTGCAACTCTGGTCTTGGCCATAACAAGGGAGCAATGTACCTTTTCATCTCTTATCACCCTGATGTAGGAACATTGGCCATAACCGTAAGTACTAGCATCTGAGAAGTGATGCAGTTCAATTCTGTCATACTTTCCAAAGTTGTAGGGTGCGAAGCACCTCGGTATTCTGACCTCTTCAAGATCTGGCAAATCCTTAATCCAACTCTCCCACCTTGGCCTCAGTTCTTCTGTTATAGAGTCATCCCAACCTAGCTTCTGCCTGCACAGCTCTTGGAGTATTCCTTTTCCTCTGAGGATCACTGGGGCTAAGAATCCCAATGGATCATACACAGAAGCTACCATGGAGAGAATATTACGTCTTGTTGCTGGTTTCTCTTCAATTGAGACCTTAAAGAAGAACTCATCCTTTTCAACATCCCACCTCAGGCCAAGTGCATTCTGGACTGGAAGATCATCATAGTTGAGGTCTACATTTTCCATTGCTGATGCACGTTCAGATTCGCAAATGGATTCCAACACTTCTCTGTTGTTTGAGATGAATTTGTGAAGGTGCAGATTTCCCTTTGCACACAACTCTTGGGTTTCTTTCACTAATTTGATCGCCGAGTCAGCAGATTCCAGGCTTATAAGTCCATCGTCGACATAAAAGTTTTTCTTAATGAAGTTTGCTGCAGATGGATAACTTCTTTCGTTTTGACTGGCAAGGTGTTTCATACCATAATTGGCACAACCTGGGGATGATGCTGCTCCAAACAGATGAACTTTCATGCAATATTCTACAGGCTCTGTATTAGTATTTCCATTCTCCCACCATAGGAACCTCAGGAAATCTCTATCTTCTTCTTTCACGTGAAACCTATGGAACATCTTTTCAATGTCACACATGACAGCAATAGGGTATTTCCGAAATCTACAGAGAACTCCAGACAGCATATTCGTGAGGTCTGGTCCCGTTAGCAGATAATCGTTCAATGCAACACCATCATACCTTGCTGAGCAGTCAAATACCACTCTGATCTTGTCTGGTTTCTTCGAGTGATAGACACCTTGATGTGGAATGCACCAAACTTTTCCCAGGTCTGGTTGATTGTCAACTCTTTCTGCATCTCCGTCTTGGATGATGCCTTCCATAAACTTAAAATAGTCACTTTTGAATTTTGGCTCTCTTCCCAGCTTCCTCTCCAAACGTCTTAGTCTCAATAAGGCGAGATTCCTGTTGTCTGGAAGGTAAGGGCGTTTTCTGAAAGGTAAGGGCATCTCTAAATGTCCTTTTTGGTTTTGCTCAATGCCTCCTTCCAAGATGTGTAGGAATTTTAAATCTTCTTGAGATATGCTCCTTTCCTTTGAGCTGGTGTCTGCAAAGTCAGACTCAAAAATCTTGATTACTGTATCAGGACTTGGAGTTAGTGACATCTTGACAGATATGCGATGACATAACCCGGTTACTTGTCTTGAGCATGCAGCCTGTTGTGGCCCTCCGACAATGCTCCATCCTAAATCAGTTTTGATGGCATATGGTTCATCATCCCCTCCTGCAATTATTTGTCGTGGCATCAGTGCTTTAGAACAGTCATAACCTATCAGGAGCCCAACACCGTACTCCTTCAGAGGGGGTATTTTATGAGAGATGACTGATAGGTGCTTCCACTTTTTAGCTGTTTCACAGGTAGGTATGTGTTCACGATCAAGGGGTATGAAGTCTCTTGTATAGACCGAAGGTAGATCTATTCTGACATCTGAGCAAAGTCCCTTGACTTTTAGTCCTGTGACTCTTTGACTATCTTCCAATGAGTCTTTTCCCATAATTGTTGAGAGCTTAAGCTTCACTGGCTCCATGGCTACTTGCAATTTCTGACAGACCTCTTGGTCAATAAAAGTGTTACTGCTTTGTGTGTCTAGTAGTGCATAAGCAAGTACTTCCTTACTTTCTGTACCCGGAGATGAGATACACACTGGGATGATCATTGAAGTATTCTTGCTCTCACTTTCAACCATACAGCAGGATAGTGTGGATACGCTTTCTCCCTCAATTGGAGTACTGGGTGTTGAAGCTTTATCCTTCTTTGGGTGCTCCTCATGTAATGGGGTTGGGTGACGTCCTTTACAAATGCCACAGGTGGCTCTTCTCTTACAGTCCTTGGCACTGTGTCCCTTTCGTAGGCACCCAAAACAGAGCTGGTTATCCAGTATGAATCTTTTCTTCTCCTCTACAGACCTTTCCTTCATTTGTTGACATTTGTAGATGGAGTGGTTCTCTCCACAGAACATGCATTGAAGAGATGTGCGACTATCCGTCTGTACTTTCTCTCTGTTCTTCACATCAGTGACCTTAGGCTTACTCTCCTTGGTATCATTGCCTTTATCCACTGCATTGACTGCAAATGAAGTTGCCTTTGCACGCTTTACCTCTCTTGTTGGCTTTCCTTCCAAAGGTTTCAGAATGTGGAGGGATGACACTGGATTGCATGCTATGCGTGCTTCTGTATTGACAAACGAAGAGAACTCTTCAAAGCTGGGATACTCCTTGCCTTGGTCTAACCGTTTAGTTACATGACGATTCCATCTTGAGGTCACCCAGTCAGGAAGCTTAAGTAACATTTTCTGATTTTCTTCACAGTCATTCAGTACTTGCAAACCCTTTACGTGAGGAATGGCGTTGCTACATGCTTGCAGGAAGTCACCATACTCTCTAAGCTTAACATACTCTTTAGCGCCTATCTTTGGCCAACTGTTAAGTCTTTCTCTGAAGGCTCGCTGTACTACAAAGGGATGACCATACCTTGCATTCAGTTTTTCCCATGCTTGTTTGTAGGCTTCTTCATCTTTCCTGTAGAAGCTACCTTCAAGAGCACTCTTTGCTTCTCCACTAACATACTTCTGTAGGTAGAACAACTTGTCTGCTGAATTGGGGCAGCGACGTGCAATAAGTGCTTCAAAGCTTGTACTCCACTCTATGAACTTCAGTGGGTCTCCTGAGAATACAGAGGGTTCAGGAGTTGGAAGTCTTGTAAGAACCATTGTCTCATGTATTGCTTGAGCAATAGCTGCAACATTTTCTTGGTCACTATGATGACTAGTGGGGATAGAAGGACAGGAATCTGTTCTCTCACTGCACACGGATTTAGATTTCTTTCTATTTTCGTCAGTGAGGACAGAAGGACAGGGATCTGTTCTTTCATGTAGTGCTGCTCTGGATCCATCACCATTTTCTTTTATTTCCTCTTCAGCATATACTCTAAGTTTAGCTTCCATGACCTCAATGTCTCTTTGGTTTTTCAACTTTTTTAATTGTAGACGTTGTGCATCAATTGCAGCTTCCATCTCAATCTCAGCTCTTTTAGCGGCAAGTCGTGCAGATGCTTCTACCCTTTTGGCTGAGGTACTTGTGCACTTAGATACGTGGCTAGAATGCTTGCTAGAAGAGGTTACTCTTGAAACTGTTGATCCATATACAGACTTGGCATAATCCCTTTTATAAAGCTGTAGTAGCCTTGTCCTCTCTGTCTCTGCATCAAAGTCGGTTTCAATTGATCGTATTCTCATAAGCCCTAATAAATCTGCTGTTATTGCAGTGCAGGTGTCGATCTTCCTCTTAATGTCCTGGGAGGGTGCCGTGTGTGACCTTAGCTCATCATATATTGTCTTCATATCTAACTCCTGCTTCTGTACAGCATCCATCATGTTGGATAATTCATCCTCTGCACACTCTAGTTTTAGCTTCATGCGAACCTCATTGGTGTGCGTCTTCCATTTTATGTACATTTGGTTGAATTTCCTTTCTCTTTGTGCAGCCTCTTGTTGCATATATTCTAGCATTTTTGGGGTGGGTCTTCTCTCACAAGATGACTGTCTCAACTGGCCTATCTGTTCTGAGACTGCCTGAGACTCCCTAAGTTCAGCTTCTAAATTCTCTATTTTATACAGGTACTCTTTTAGGTCACAATTTATCCTTTCTATCTCTTCAGGATTTGTCTCTGCCTCTAAGGTTTCCCTCAACTCTAATACCTTCTGCTGTAAGGAATATCTCTCACTATTTAACTCTTCACCCTCTAACAATGGCATTGAAATACTATAAACAGACATTTTGACCTGAAATAGTTAAATAGCAGTTAAACTCAAAGGAATAATAACTTTGTTCAAATACACATAAAGTCCTTATAATGCAAATGTCTCTTGATGTGCCAAATTCAGCACACAATCATCAATAAAGAATAAACAGGAAACTCTGACCTTATTATGAAGAGCAGGATACAGTGACTTGACAGCTGATTTAATATTAGTGTCTTTTGAAACAGAAGTTAGGAATCACTCAGGATCAGTCTTTGCAGATGTAGATGCAAGGTGAGGGACTTTGACTTGCTTGTAGTTGCTTACAGGATGCAGACTGTCTGTGTCTTTACTTGCATAGATGCAGCTGTGAGTGTCTGTGTCTTCACTTGCAGAGATGCAGCTGTGTCTGTGTCTTTACTTGCAGAGATGCAGCAGTGAGGATTGTTGCTCTGATTGTGTGCGGTTGCTCGAGGTGAATTGCAGCATGTGGTTGTTTCACTCTGTGTGGTGGCGCGCCTGTCGATATGTGCACTCTCACTGTGGCAATGTTGTGACTCTGAAGGCCGCAGGAAAGGCATACATCTATTTGGGTGCAATACTTGGCTCTATTTCTGCTTCTACTGTGGTGTTTTGTGAACTCTGTGGCCACAGGGAAGGCAGGTTATCTTTAAAGTGCTTTTTGACCTTTTGTGCGCTGTCACTTTAAGGGCTTTGCAATTACACTCTGAGGCACACTTGGTATGGCTTCTGCTCTAGCTCTGATGAGGTGCGTCTTCTCGCCTCCTCAGAGGGTAATAGTTCTACTGTAACTGTCCTCGGATCCTTGAAAGACTTTAAGAACATACCGCTGGTACAAAAACACTTTTCTTTATTGGTAACATCAGAATAGGGAATCAGAAATAAAGATGATCACAGTTCTAGTAATATTGGTGGCTGAATATGGCGATTTGAGTGGTAGAAAGCGTAGAAAACATAATCAAGCGTAGAAAGCGGTAGAACTAGGGGCAAACATACAAAAACAGTATTCAGTATAGACTCTAACATATAACCACTAACATTGTCATTAGCAGCATGAATCAGTACACATAAAACAAGATAGCTCACCTATTTTGGCCTCATAGGATCTTAAGGGCAGTTTCTCTGCTCTGTCTCTCTCATAAGCTCTGAAGATTCTGTCTGTAAGATGGCTGCTGGCATGTCTGGATAGAAGATTCTAGAAGATCTCAGAGTGAGGCTGGGTTCTGATTGGACTAGAGTGTCAGGTGACTGGAGTACTCAGATTAACCCTGTAATGTCCTGTGCTTAGCTAGCTATATTGTAGCTGATGCTGCAGGCTGTTACTCTACACACAAATAAACGTAACAGCAGGCTAACTTTTCTGCTTATCATACAACAGGCCTATATAGGTGTATATGTATTGTTCTGTACAGAAAACTAGCACTAAATTGCTATAAACCTCTCTTATTAGCAGTGACTATGAATTATGCTGTTCAGATGTTTGATTGGCTTGGGCGGGCAGCTACACGGCCGTCACAACACAAACAGCTGTTTGCGGTGCGTTACACAGTGAGTTTGGTGTGTCAGTGTGAAGCAGTACTCTAATTACACTCCCTAATTGATGTATACACAGGGGCAAATCCAGGATTTCCAAGGGGGGGGGTTCCTGAAAGTGGCGTGTGGGCGTGGCCAAAATATGGTGTGGGTGGAGCCAAATACTAGCAGTTTCTAGGCTAAATTGCACCCAGGGTGAGGGCGTAAAATGCGCCCCCAACGTGGAGACAGGTATAGGTGCCCGCAGTATAGGTAGCCAGCTATAGGTCCCCCCCAGTATAGGTAGCCCATATAGTTGCCCCCAGTATAGGTTAGATAGGTATATGCCCCCCAGTATAGATTAGATAGGTATATGTCCCCCAGTATAGGTTAGATAGGTATATGCCCCCCCAGTATAGGTTAGATAGGTATATGCCCCCCAGTATAGGTTTGATAGGGATATGCCCCCCAGTATAGGTTAGATAGGGCTATGCCCCCCAGTATAGGTTAGATAGGTATATGCCCCCCAGTATAGGTTAGATAGGTATATGCCCCCCAGTATAGGTTAGATAGGTATATGCCCCCCAGTATAGGTTTGATAGGGATATGCCCCCCAGTATAGGTTTGATAGGGATACGCCCCCCAGTATAGCTTAGATAGGAATATGCCCCCCAGTATAGGTTAGATAGGTATATGCCCCCCAGTATAGGTTAGATAGGTATATGCCCCCCAGTATAGATTAGATAGGTATATGCCCCCCCAGTATAGGTTAGATAGGTATATGCCCCCCAGTATAGATTAGATAGGTATATGCCCCCCAGTATAGGTTAGATAGGTATATGCCCCCCAGTATAGATTAGATAGGTATATGCCCCCCAGTATAGGTTAGATAGGTATATGCCCCCCAGTATAGATTAGATAGGTATATGCCCCCCAGTATAGGTTAGATAGGTATATGCCCCCCAGGATAGATTAGATGGGTATATGCCCCCCAGTATAAGATAGGTGAAGGTCCGGTGCCCGCCCCCTGTGTGGGGAGAAGATTGCCTGGGGGAGAAGACAGAATAAAATGATGGAGGCGCCAGCCGCGCTAATAAGGGATGCGGGAATCGGCTTTATTCCTCGCTCCCTCCCTCCCTCTGAATGCCCCCACCTGCGGTGAATGTGTGCCGGCTCCCCCATGAGTGTGTGCGCAGCGGAGCGGTAGGTCCTCTTACCGCAGATTAGGCGCACCAGCAACTGGAGTCTCATGCTTCCTGTGACGTCATGGTAAACAGGAAGCATGAGACTCCAGTTGCTGGTGCGCCTGATCTGCGGTAAGAGGACCTACCGCTCCGCTGCGCACACACTCATGGGGGAGCCGGCACACATTCACCGCAGGTGAGGGGCATTCAGAGGGAGGGAGGGAGGAATAAAGCTCCCGCATCCCTTATTAGCGCGGCTGGCGCCTCCATCATTTTCTTCTGTCTTCTCTCCCCAGCCGGCCGGACCATGCGGCAGCCCCACTTCCGGTCCCGGTGCAGGGGGTTGTTTTAGACACTCAGAACAACCCCCTCCGTGCGCCACTGATACACATGCAAGATGTTTTAAGGCACTTTAGTCCTGCAATTTAGCATTCAATGTGATTTCTGCCCTTAAAACGCTGCTTTGTGTCAAATCCAGATTTTTCCCCGGGACTTTTGGCATTTATCTCACTCCGCCATGCCCCCCTCCAGGTGATAGACCCCTTGAAACATCTTTTCCATCACTTTTGTGGCCAGCATAAATGTTTCTAGTTTTGAACGTTTGCATCCCCATTGAAGTCTATTGCGGTTCGTGAAAGTTCGCGCAAACCAAACTTTTGTGGAAGTTCGCAAACCAAAAATCAGAGGTTTGGGCCATCTCTAGTGTATAGTAAGCCTATAGCTTTAAATATTACACAGCCACATCAACCTCACATATAGACAACCTGTTTCGGGCTTTTGGCCCTCATCAGTACATGGCAGGGATAGATATGGCTGTATGGGATAGGGCTTGACCAGTACAACAGAGTAACCAAGCAGCTCAGGGTGACACAAACCACTAGGAATGTATAGGGGGATAAAAGAGACCGAAAAGCCCTCCTACTAATAAACAATGCTAGGTGAATGTTTGCCTTGCTTACAAGGGTGAAAAGGGGATAATTTGCATATTCCGTAGTGGAGCATTGTGGGTAACCACCCATGTTCACTTATAGCTGAATTATTGCAAATTTACTTCTGTTTTAAGAAGGCAACTTTCACCTAGCATTGCTTATTAGTAGGAGGGCTTTTCGGCCTCTTTTATCCCCCTATAAATTCCTAGTGGTTTGGGTCACCCTGAGCTGCTTGGTTATTTTGTTGTACCAGTCCAAGCCCTATCCCATACAGCCATATCAATCCTTGCCATGTACTGATGAGGGCTAAAAGCCCGACACAGGCTGTCTACATGTGGGGTTGATGTGGCTGTGTAATATTTATAGCTATAGGCTTGGTATACACAAGCGGTTCTGGATGCTTGCCTTGCTTACAAGGGTGAAAAGGAATAATTTGCATATTCAGTAGTGGAGCATTGTGGGTAACCTCCAATGTTCACTTATAGCTGAATTATTACAAATTTCCTACTGTTTTATGAAGGCAAATTTCACCTAGCATTGCTTATTAGTAGGAGGGCTTTTCGGTCTCTTTTATCCCCCTATACATTCCTTATGTGATAAAACATGCATGTTTTACACATACAGACACTCATGGGGCTTGATTTACTAAACCGTGATAACTCAAATATCACACCTTATCAAAGATATCACACCTTATCGAATATATATCAGACCTTATCAAAGTTAACAAGCCTTATCAGAGTAGCATAGCAAGCGCTACGAACCCGCAGGTGCTCAGGGCAGGATGAGTGTCATCGCCAATTAGCAGGCATAAGTTTGTAGCACTTGCTATGCTACTCTGATAAGGGGTGTTAACTTTGATAATGTGTGATATCTTTGATAAGGTGTGATATTTTTGATAAGGTGTGATATCTTTTCATAAGGTGTAATATATTTGATAAGGTGTGATATTTGAGTTATCACTGTTTAGTGAATGAAGCCCCTGGTGTGCAGAAAACTGACAGATGGGTGTGCTCCCAGGCTCAGCTCATTACACTCCCTCTGCCCATCACTGATGGAGCAGAATTGGCTCTGCAGACTTTTCTTGAGTACAGAGCACTTGGAGAGGGGTAGAGAGGTTGGGGGCTGGGCGCTGTACACTAGTACCTGCTGCACACTGAATGGGAACTGTCTACAAATCTTTGTCTAAAAAAATTTGTATGATTTATTATCAGTTGCTGAGCAGATGCAGTCATTAGAACAATAGTTGTCGTTGTCAGTCTCTCCTGTCAGGGAAAATAATCTTGAATTAACTTAATTATTAGTGAGAGATTATATATATAAATATATACAGTGGGTTGCAAAAGTATTCGGCCCCCTTGAAGTTTTCCACATTTTGTCACATTACTGCCACAAACATGCATCAATTTTTTTGGAATTCCACATGAAAGACCAATACAAAGTGCTGTACACGTGAGAAGTGGAACAAAAATCATACATCATTCCAAACATTTTTTACAAATAAATAACTGCAAAGTGGGGTGTGCATAATTATTCGGCCCCCTGAGTCAATACTTTGTAGAACCACCTTTTGCTGCAATTACAGCTGCCAGTCATTTAGGGTATGTCTCTACCAGCTTTGCACATCTAGAGACTGAAATCCTTGCCCATTCTTCTTTGCAAAACAGCTCCAGCTCAGTCAGATTACATGGACAGCGTTTGTGAACAGCAGTTTTCAGATCTTGCCACAGATTCTCGATTGGATTTAGATCTGGACTTTGACTGGGCCATTCTAACACATGTATATGTTTTGTTTTAAACCGTTCCATTGTTGACCTGGCTTTATGTTTAGGGTCAATGTCCTGCTGGAAGGTGAACCTCCGCCCCAGTCTCAAGTCTTTTGCAGTCTCCAAGAGGTTTTCTTTTTCTTCCAAGTTTGCCCTGTATTTGACTCCATCCATCTTCCCATCAACTCTGACCAGCTTCCCTGTCCATGCTGAAGAGATGCACCCCCCGAGCATGATGCTGGCACCACCATATTTGACAGTGGGGATGGTGTGATCAGAGTGATGTGCAGTGTTAGTTTTCTGCCACACATAGAGTTTTGCATTTTGGCCAAAAAGTTCCATTTTGGTCTCATCTGACCAAAGCACCTTCTTCCACATGGTTGCTGTGTCCCCCACATGGCTTGTGGCAAACTGCAAACGGGACTTCTTATGCTTTCTGTTAACAATGCCTTTCTTCTTGCCACTCTTCCATAAGAGCCAACTTTGTACAGTGCATAACTAATAGTTGTCCTATGGACAGAGTCTCCCACCTGAGCTGTAGATCTCTGCAGCTCGTCCAGAGTCACCATGGGCCTCTTGACTGCATTTCTGATCAGCGCTCTCCTTGTTCGGCCTGTGAGTTTAGGTGGATGGCCTTGTCTTGGTAGGTGTACAGTTGTGCCATACTCCTTCCATTTCTGAATGATCGCTTGAACAGTGCTCCGTGAGATGTTCAAGGCTTTGGAAATCTTTTTGTAGCCTAAGCCTGCTTTAAATTTCTCAATAACTTGATCCCTGACCTGTCTTGTGTGTTCTTTGGACTTCACAGTGTTGTTGCTCCCAATATTCTCTTAGACAACCTCTGAGGCCCTCACAGAGCAGCTGTATTTGTACTGACATTAGATTACACACAGGTGCACTCTATTTAGTCATTAGCACTCATCAGGCAATGTCTATAGGCAACTTACTGCACTCAGATCAAAGGGGGCCGAATAATTATGCACACACCACTTTGCAGTTATTTATTTGTTAAAAATGTTTGGAATCATGTATGATTTTCGTTCCACTTCTCACGTGTACAGCACTTTGTGTTGTTCTTTCATGTGGAATTCCAATAAAATTGATTCATGTTTGTGGCAGTAATGTGACAAAATCTGGAAAACTTCAAGGGGGCCGAATACTTTTGCAACCCACTATATATATATATTTGTATATATATATATATATATATATATATATATATATATATATATATATATATATATATATATACACAGTATATATATATGTGTGTGTGTGTGTGTGTGTGTGTGTGTGTGTTTGCATTATACTGCTTTTCTGGTCTTTTGTACACCATCCTAACTTTTTGGACACAATTCAGAAATAGGTATATATTTTTCCCAAAGCAATGAAGCTACTAAGTTTCAACCCTTTGATATGTTTTATGTACTATTTCCATATAAATGTGGGGTTTAAATGATTTGCAAATTATAGAATTTAAAATAAAAAATACAGCAATTTGGAGTTCCATCACTGCCTCACAGAGTGGTAAGTGTTAATACCAAAGTGAGTAGACCTAATGGAGATGAGGTGTCGATAGTTATTCCAACAGCTCCATTCCTGCAATGCTTTATGTTGAGCCTCTGCCTGGTAGCTGTATAAACACTGAGCAAATGTCTGATCACTGGCAGCTTATTTTAGCCTAAATAGCTGGCTGTCAAATCAGACATACATTCATATGCTAAGCAGATGGCATTACTATATAATTCCAGGGTTATGTTGTATGCAGTGGCGGATTTGCCTATATTTTAAGCAATAACTGAATTTTAGCTTTGTGGGAAAAGATCAGGGGTGTAGGAATAGGGGTTGCAGAGGTTGCAACAGCATCGGGGCCCTTGGGCCAGAGGGGACCCGGAGGGCCCTCCTTCAACTACAGTATAAGCTCTCTTTTGGTCCTGTGCTCATAATAATCACTTCTATAGATACTTTGAATATTGGTAATCATTAACAAACTGTTCCCCATCCCCTTCTTGCACTTCTGACACTGTGGTTGTCCTTGGCAGGTTTTGGTGTGCCGTATCAATTGTTATGTTTAGAGTGCTAGGGGGCCATTGTAAAACTTGCATCGGTGCCCACAGCTCCTTAGCTACACCACTGGAAAAGATTCATAATAAAACAATTAATTTGTTAATAACGGCTGAGTTTAGAATTTCGTATCACAGGATAAATAGGGCTATTTCTTTAAAATTAAAGGATAGGCTGTTTCCCCTGTTTAATGCCAAGCTGACTGACTAGAAGTCATCGCACTGCAGAAATGAAGCATCATATGATGATCCTGTGCCACAATACTGTGACAGGGTTATATGCGTAGCGCCGATCACGGCTAGTGACGCACTTCCTGCTCAGCAGGAAGTACGTCACTGTGATTCCTGTCTTTCTGGATTCCTGTCGTTCCACGCATGTGCAACATATTGCAATGCTCTCCTGTCGTGCACACTTACTGCGTTGCCCATTGACTTGCATTACTGCATAATCTGTGCAGTATGCAGGGATCATGGGGTAACACGCTGCAGTCTTTGCATCAGCATTGCAGCGATTTGGATACTTCTGGTACACTGGGTTGCATCGCTCCATAGACTTGCATGGCCTTTGCGGCGGGGATATGGTGGGAAGTAACACGGTGCAACACAGCATGCTAGTGTGCAGCAAGAGGCCTGAATTATATATTAAAAATAGGGATAGAAAATAGGGAATGCCTCCTGCGGTCTCACACACATTTCCTTGAACTTCCAATCTATGTTGGTAGTACAATACAGTTTGTTATGGGACAATTTGACCGTGTAGAAGTACAGTCTGTGCCTAACCAATGTGTACACACAGTTCTATCTAAGTTACTCAGCACTCAAGGAATGCTCTAACTGACCGTTCTTCTCACAGTAGTAGGTGAAGTGTCCAGTTACAAAATAAGTGGAGGACTACATGTACCTGGCTGTAAATTGTAGCAAAGCACACATACAGGATCTTCTCAAAAAATTAGCATATTGTGACAAAGTTCATTATTTTCTGTAATGTACTGATAAACATTAGACTTTCATATATTTTAGATTCAAATACACACAACTGAAGTAGTTCAAGCCTTTTATTGTTTTAATATTGATGATTTTGGCATACAGCTCACGAAAACCCAAAATTCCTATCTCAAAAAATTAGCATATTTCATCCGAGCAATAAAAGAAAAGTGTTTTTAAAACAAAAAAAGTCAACCTTCAAATAATTATGTTCAGTTATGCACTCAATACTTGGTCGGGAATCCTTTTGCAGAAATGACTGCTTCAATGCAGCGTGGCATGGAGGCAATCAGCCTGTGGCACTGCTCAGGTGTTATGGAGGCCCAGGATGCTTCGATAGCAGCCTTAAGCTCATCCAGAGTGTTGGGTCTTGCGTCTCTCGACTTTCTCTTCACAATATCCCACAGATTCTCTATGGGGTTCAGGTCAGGAGAGTTGGCAGGCCAATTTAGCACAGTAATACCATGGTCAGTAAACAATTTACCAGTAGTTTTGGCACTGTGAGCAGGTGCCAGGTCGTGCTGAAAAATGAAATCTTCAACTCCATAAAGCTTTTCAGCAGATGGAAGCATGAAGTGCTCCAAAATCTCCTGATAGCTAGCTGCATTGACCCTGCCCTTGATAAAACACAGTGGACCAACACCAGCAGCTGACATGGCACCCCAGACCATCACTGACTGTGGGTATTTGACACTGGACTTCAGGCATTTTGACATTTCCCTCTCCCCAGTCTTCCTCCAGACTCTGGCACCTTGATTTCCGAATGACATGTAAAAGTTGCTTTCATCCGAAAAAAGTACTTTGGACCACTGAGCAACATTCCAGTGCTGCTTCTCCGTAGCCTAGATCAGGCGCTTCTGTCGCTGTTTCTGGTTCACAAGTGGGTTCATGCTTCCATCTGCTGAAAAGCTTTATGGAGATGAAGATTTCATTTTTCAGCACGACCTGGCACCTGCTCACAGTGCCAAAACCACTGGTAAATGGTTTACTGACCATGGTATTAATGTGCTCAATTGGCCTGCCAACTCTCCTGACCTGAACCCCATGGAGAATCTGTGGGATATTGTGAAGGGAAAGTCGAGAGACGCAAGACCCAACACCTGGGCCTGCATAACACCTGAGCAGTGCCACAGGCTGATTGCCTCCATGCCACGCCGCATTGAAGCAGTCATTTCTGCAAAAAGATTCCCGACCAAGTATAGAGTGCATAACTGAACATAATTATTTGAAGGTTGACTTTTTTTGTTTTAAAAACACTTTTCTTTTTTTGCTCGGATGAAATATGCAAATTTTTTGAGATAGGAATTTTGGGTTTTCATGAGCTGTATGCCAAAATCATCAATATTAAAACAATAAAAGGCTTGAACTACTTCAGTTGTGTGTATTTGAATCTAAAATATATGAAAGTCTAATGTTTATCAGTACATTACAGAAAATAATGAACTTTATCACAATATGCTAATTTTTTGAGAAGATCCTGTAGTTCTAACCTATATAAATCTATAACAGTTCTGCACAGCACACAATACACCCATTAAATCTCAGTTATAATTATAAATTGGTAAGATAAACCTAACTTCCAGCTATCTCTCCCTTGAAGCTGTTATGATCACGTCTGCAGCATGTACTACTGGCTGCAGTTTTACTGAAGACAAGCAGTTTTTGATGTCATTACATGCATTTGCTTGCATAGTTTAGTTTGCACTCAAACTAGTTGCTGATTCCATCTGCAGTGGCTCTTCAGTTCTTGCCAGCTCAGGATTGAATGATTACCATTCACCTGTGTGGGAATCTGCATGTCTCCTCCCATTGGATGACCTCAGTATAAAGATCTGCTTCCTGCAGGGCTCCACGGGCTATTATAGCTTCAGCATAAGCCTGTCTTGCTGCTGCTGCTCTGGCCCCATAGTTCTAATGTTAATTCATGTGGACTGCACTGATCTCCTGCATAGGAGTCAGTGAGTCCTAGTTCTGTTCTGTTTATCAGTAATTGTTACTTTGCTAGTCTTGCTGCATATATTGGTTCATCGCCAATATATACGCATACTAGCGTGTTTGTTATTTTCCTTGTATTCGTGCTACGTTAATACATCAGTGTTGCTGATATATATACGTACTCGAACTGTTTATATCCTGTGTTCAGTCAGTCAGTTTCCAGCACGTTTTGGTAGGTTGCGCGTATCGTGATCACCCGTGCTTAGCTAGTCAGTCCTGTTCCTGTTGCCTTGCGTGGATTGCGCTAGCTGCTGCGTAGAAGTAGCGAATCCTTCCTAGTCCTGCTCCAGTTCTTAGTTAATGTTCCTTGCTTATGTCATATATCGGTTTATCGCCGATATATACATATGTCAGTTAGTCGTTTGTAGTTCATTGATAGCTGTAATCATAATACGGTAGGAAATCATACCTATTGTATATTGGTGTGCATTACGTCTGCCTTCTTTGACTCTATTTCCCGACTATTCGGTCCTGTCCTTGTGAGGCACGCCACCGCTGCAATCGCATTGGCTGCCTCATTCCAGTCTGTCTTGTTATGGATGCTTGCTGTCACTTAAGCAGTGACTAGTTTAGCAAGCATTCATTCTGTTACCTGTCCTGATCTTCTGAGTTCTGGTTTATGCGCTCAGCGCTACCTTGCGCTGAGCCACTATAGTGAAAGGATTGTTTGTGGCTGTTCAGATCTACGCCTGCTCTGTGCGCCACATCTCCTGTTGGAGTCAGTCCTCTCCTCCACTAAACTGGGGATATCCTGGTTCCTTGTGCTAGCGTGTGTACCTCCTTCACGTCAGGTTATGCATGTCGTGCTGACTGTGGAGAATATACCACCAAGCGTAACAGAAGCATACACTTCTCTCTGTGTCTCTGTCTCTCTAGCTCTAATCACCTAGACATTGCAAGATGGAGTGAAAAACTCCTCCCTCTACCCCCCTTTATATCTGCCTGTGGTGAGATCTGTTCTCACTGGCTGCTGGGGCTTGCTGTACATCTTGGGTGCAAATGATTTGCTCAGAACATGCCTATTCTGTGCTTCCCACTGACATTTTTGTGCCATACTGCCCTTTATTTTTTGCTCACGACCAATTGGCAAAAAACACAACCAGATAGTAAATCACTTTGTTGGTAAAAATTTCAGTAAGCGAGAAAGGCCCAAATAGCAGCAAAATCTAACCCATGATTTTCTCTCGCTCATTACTATTAAAAAACAATTCTTACAATTTTAAACTTTTTTTTTTTTTTATTATATCTTTGCATTTCAGTTTTAATCCACCTTCTGTGCTTTGTTTTTAGAGCACATTAAGCATGTAAGGCCTAAAAACATCCCAATTCCATGGTGATATAGTGAATAACCCATCTGTTCTGTAGTACTAGAGTTCAAAGATAAATTATTACCTGATAGCTGAATAATTAACCGTAATTAGCTTTCAAAATCTGCTTATCCCTGTGCCAACTTCCTGTTAGTCCTAGCCATTACAAATAAATTAAAAGAGACTACTTATCACAAATGGAGGTTTTTAAGCAATTGACATTTTCAACTTCTTGCTATCCATTTTCTGCACATAAATTAATATGGCAGGGTTCACACTTAAAATTGGCATGCGATTCATGAAATTGTAAAAATGTGTTTGCTGCAAATGCAATGTATGGCAATGGCACTGCATTGTAGTTTCACTTTTCTGTTAACTTCTGTTTCTGAATTTTCTATATTAAAAATGTGTACGTCAGATCTACTTTTTTCATAGACAATGTACGATTCATGTTTCAAATCATAGGGACTGTGGAAAATGTGCATAAAAATGTGCATGTCCTGTTTAAGTTAATTAGTTTAAGAAGTCACATCAAGCATCCTCCTTCACCTCCGCCTAACTATCTGTGACCTGGATCCTGGCCCAACACAGTTCATGTTGAACTGCCCCGACCTGTTCGTACCGGTATTCCTCAGAATTGTTAACTGTTCCTTACAATCAGGGATATTTCCTGCTTTACTGAAGGAAGCAATCATAAGGCCTCTCCTCAAAAAACCCTACCTGGACCCAGATGCAATGACCAGCTACAGACCTGTCTCTAACCTCCCCTTTCTGGGAAAGCTAATTGAAAAAGCTGTTTAACTCCAGCTAGAAGCCAAAAACCTACAAAACAACAGTTATGACCCATTCCAGTCTGGCTTCAGGAAACACCACAGCACTGAAACTGCCCTCATCCAAATATGCAACCACCTGCTCATGGCAAGAGACAGAGGAGAGTGCTCGATCCTCATACTGCTAGACCTTTCTGCAGCCTTTGATACAGTTGACCATGACATCTTGATAAACAGGCTACAGAAATACTGCGGCATTGATTGCATAGTTCTTCAGTGGTTCCAATCCTTCTTGAGTGGCAGAACCCACAAAGTGTCTATGGGGCCCTTCCTGTCCACCCCTGTATCACTTAAGTATGGGGTGCCCCAGGGCTCAATCCTCTCTCCCCTGCTTTTCACAATTTACATGTTACCACTTGGAAAACTAATCCAAAAACATGACCTGACATACCACTGCTATGCAGACGACACCCAACTATATCTTTCCTTCAAGCCTGGTGTGACAGACCCAACTCTAACTATAAACGCCTGCTTACGTGAACTACAGCAATGGATGAATGACAACTGGCTGAAACTAAATTCAGACAAAACTGAAGTCCTTCTGATTGGAGGGCAAAGCATGATAACAAAACAACTTAACCTGGAGTCTTCAACACTGGGAATAGGAGGCACGGATCTACACAGCTCTGATCATGTGCGTAGCCTGGGAGTTCTAATTGATGGGGATTTAAACTTCAGAACTCAAACTCTGCTGTGGTGAAATCATCCTATTTTCACCTGAAGAACATTGCAAAAATCAAGCACCTCATCCCCCCAGAAGATCTGCCAACCTTAGTCATTGCCTTCATCACATCCCGACTGGACTACTGTAATGCTCTCTACACTGGCCTTCCAAAAAAGGTCTTGTACCGCCTACAGCTAATACAGAATACTGCTGCCAGACTGCTAACCAACCAACCCCGTCACTGCCACATAACGCCAGTCCTGCACTCCCTACACTGGCTACCTATAGAATGGAGGGTCCTATTCAAGATCGGCCTACTGACATTTAAATCCCTGAATAATCTAGGCCCTGGATACATGAAAGATATGTTGCAGCTACGTAGCAATCCCCGCATTCTCAGATCCACAGGTTCTTATAATCTAGTCATACACAGCGTCCATTTGGAAACTTTTGGTCCCAGAGCCTTCTGTCATGCTGCCCCTACGTTTTGGAATTCCTTACCTCAACAGATCAGGACAGCTCCATCCCTGGACGTGTTTAAATCCAGACTGAAAACCCACCTGTTCAGTTTTGCATTTGCAGAAATATAACTTGTGTGAATACTTCATCCTACTACCAATTACTGAATCTGAAAGAGCCTAAGCGCTTTGAGTCCTATGGGAGAAAAGCGCTATAGAAATGTTATTGTATTGTATTGTATATAGATATATTTTATGTAAATTATCTTCATTGATATTCACAGTAAAATTGCAATTCAAATTTTCAAATTCAAATGCATATAAAAATCACAAAACTGTGCACAAATGTTCATTCAGAAAAAATACAAAAATTGCAAACACAGAGTAGTGCATGTGGAGAAATGCATGCTTTTCCCACAAGGACAAGTAAAAATAGCCCCTAAAAATGTTGAGATGAAAAGAAAATGCACATTTTATTTTAGAATCTGTTTATTATTGATATTACTGTCATCATGTATCATTATTGTGCAATTATGTAGAACTAACATTTTCTACAGATAAACTCACCACCATTTGTCAACTGTTCCTGTGCTCTGGCTGGGTAGTGTCTAGCACTCAGCACAGGCAATGGAGGAGAGGCATCCATCACAATGAGTCTCATATGAGCTGGCCATGCTTGCCCTCAGGCATGAAATGAGGTGATGTCTTGCTTCTGGGTAATTGCACCACTGATACATGTGGGGTTTTAAATTCTGCCATGCGGCAGGCCGGCAGCATAATATTTAAATGACTCCGGAGGCAAACAGCGATATCTATTTTTACAAATATGAGCCTTCTTCCAGCCACTAGTAGTCATTTGGGTCCCTCGCCGCAGCACTGGTCCTCCTCGATGTCCCGCTGACCACCTGTAAGGATCGCTGATGCATCGGTGGGTTGGCACTTATGCAAGTACCCATGCGCTAATGCCCCCTGTGCAGCATGTGGCCAAAGATGTGGGTACGTTCACACATGGGCACTAGCACATGCCCACGCATGCGCAGAAGTGCTGACACACTGTTCACCTAGAGAGTCCTTTCAGCTGTAAGGCATTTGGTGGCTGCCAAGTGGGAGGCTAAACTGTCTGACAAGTGTGCAGCTAAGACTCCTGTGGTAAAAGAAGCCTATTTATTCCTCAGGGGAGCTAACAGGCGGCTAAAACCTGCCATAGGCTGAGGTTCTGATGGGTTTCAGCCTGTGAGTCCTTATGAAAGTCTGTGGTCAATTTTTTTGAGGGAACCAAATAACTTGCTAGCCTGTATTTGGGACATGAGGGAAACCGATGCAAAAATAATTTGATCACATTAATCAAATCAACCTTTCCATTGAACATCTTGATTGTATTGCATGTAGCCATACCGTATATACTGCTTTGAGAATGTGAGCATACAGACAGACTGGCACTCTTGCAAGTTCCAAATATCAGTACATGTATTTCAAGCACTTGTTAGATTAGGTGCAGGGGAAAGCTGATGATGAGTATTGATGATCAGTTTTGTGACATTTCCATTGCTCATTTTGGAATTTATCTTCTTTGTATGCATACATCTAAACAACTGCTTTTAGGCCTTGTTCACATGATAAATTGCCAGCGCTATCGCAAACGCTGAGCGATTTATTGAGCGGTTTTTAAAGCGATTTTCCCTGCGCTTTGCACTCAGAAAAGTTCTTTTCTAAGTGCTTTTTGCTGAGCGGTGATTTTTTACACTTCCTGAAATTAGTCAGGAAGTGAACTCCTTGACCCGAAAATGAATAAATACAATGTTTTTAATTCATTACAGCGCTTGGGAAATCGCAATTCCAAACACTTTTTTCAAACGCTTTGTGATTTCCCTATACTTTGTATTGAATCACAAATGCTCAGAAAATGGTACAGGAGCCGTGTTTGCGATTCAATACAAAGGGGAGCGCTCATCTATAAACACTCCCATAGGAAATCATTGTACAAGCGCTTTTAGAGCAATTTTCAAAATTGTCAGCGCTTTAAAAAAATCAAACGCTCATAGGGCTTGATTCACTAAACCGTGATAACTCAAATATCACACCTTATCAAAGATATCACACCTTATCAAGCGTACGTTAAAAAGGGGCGCTGGGAAAAAAGGGCGCGGGGTTTTAAACGATAAACATGGATAACGTTTAAAAATATAATGTACTATATTTCGTTTAAAAATAATGTTTTATAAAGTTAAAAATCATTAAATAATGTTCATGAAATCGTCAATTGTGAAAACGTTAATCTTCCGTTTAAAAAGTGAAACGTATAATAACGTTTAAAAAAAAATTAGTAAGTAACCCTCCCTGTACCTACCCCTAACCCCTAGACCCCCGTATTGGTGCCTAAACCTAAGACCCCCCTGGTGGTGCCTAAACCTAAGACCCCCTGGTGGTGCCTAAACCTAAGACCCCCCTGGTGGTGCCTAAACCTAAGACCCCCCTGGTGGTGCCTAAACCTAAGACCCCCCTGGTGGTGCCTAAACCTAAGACCCCCTGGTGGTGTCTAAACCTAAGACCCCCCTGGTGGTGCCTAAACCTAAGACCCCCCTGGTGGTGCCTAAACCTAAGACCCCCCTGTGATAAGCATTAATAACGTTTCAAAAAAAAATATTGTGCGGTTTTTCGTTTAAAAATAATGTAAAAAAAAATGTACTGTTTTTCGTTTAAAAATAATGTTTGAAAAAAATATTGTACTGTTTTTCGTTTAAAAATAATATTAAAAAATGTATAAATCATTAAATAATGTGTAATCATGAGAAGCAGTTATAAAACATTAAGTCTCCGGGCGCCGCTTTTAAAACGTTATTTTTCTCCGGCGCCCTTTTTTCCTGTCGGGCGCCCATTAAACGATATTTATTATGGGAGTGAATGGGGGCGCCCGATTTGTCCACTAGCATCCTGCGCCCTTTTTTACTGTTACCCCTTATCAAAGTTAACACACCTTATCAGAGAAGCATAGCGAGCGCTTTGAACTTGTGGCTGTACTAATTGGCAAAGGCACTCGTGTTGCCCTGAAACCCTGCGGGTTCATATTGCTCGCTATGCTACTCTGATAAGGCGTGTTAATTTTGATAAAGTGTGATATCTTTGATAAGGTGTGATATATTTGATAATTGAGTTATCACGGTTTAGTGAATAAATCCCATAGCGTGGAACAAGCCCTTAAAAAACATTTCATTTTTGAGTCTGTCATCCAATGTTAGGAAGGGGAGGTAGGGAGACAGTTTCCTCACTGATACAATTGTATTAATCCATGCCATGCACTGATGAGGATCAAACAATCCGAAACAGTCTGTATGCATGTTGGATTATTATGGCTCTGTACAGTTTAACAAGCTGACACATCATTGCATTCCAGCGGTTCTGGAGGTGTGTTTAGCTTCTAAGGGTACAATGGTTAATTTGCATATATTCAGCAGTGGTGCTCTGGGAGACATCTTGAGCTCACTCCAACCTGAATTATCGCAAATTCTTTCTGTTTTAGGAAAGCAAATTTTTGTTTTTTATACTATTATTAAAGGGACTCCGAGCAGTGCAGAAACTATGGAAAGATGCATATCATCTTAAAGCTATCTTTCTCCTCTTTCCAATGATATATAAACCACCGCCCTACGCCTTTTAGTTTTCGCTATTTTCGCGATTGAAATTGCCGCGGCCGCGATTTCAATCGCGAAAATAAAGAAAACTAAAAGGCGTAGAGCAACGATTTAGGTGTCGCCAGAAAGAGGAGAAAGAGAGCTTTAAAATGATATCCATCTTTCCATAGTTACTTGTATTACACAGGACGACACTTTCCCCAGTGTCAGCAGCTCCATTCAGCAGAAAAAGTCGGCCTGTGTAATACAATGTAACTGTGGAAAGATGGATATCATTTTAAAGCTCTCTTTCTCCTCTTTCTGGCGACACCTAAATCGTTGCCCTACGCCTTTTAGTTTTCTTTATTTTCGTGATTGAAATCGCGGCCGCGGCAATTTCAATCGCGTAAATAGCGAAAACTAAAAGGCGTAGGGCAGCGGTTTATATATCATCGGAAAGAGGAGAAAGAGAGCTTTAAAATGATATGCATCTTTCCATAGTTTCTGCACTGCTCGGAGTCCCTTTAAGTAAACTGGGTTTCATAAATACTTCTGTTTGTATGGGTTCTAAGGTTCAAAGAATAGTTGTGTTTCTTAGGAGTTTGAAACACACACACGCACACACACACACACACACACACACACACACACACACACGCACGCACGCACGCACGCACTCACACACACACACACACGCACACACACACACACACACCTATTGTTTTGTCATTTTTTTAAATGGAAAAAAATTAATTTTTTTGCACAGATGGTAATGTGTGAAAGTATATGTGCATAACAAATCATAATTTTACACAGATAAACTTTTTTTGCAAAAAATATTTGGGCAAGAGAAAACTCAGTTTTGCCAAATGCATTGAAGTAAAAAAATATATTTTATTATGAGTGAAAATATATGTGCATGCATGCACAAACACGTTTTCAAGAAAATGCCAATTTTTGTTAAAAGGTATATCTTGCAGGAATCCATTATATTTTTGAGCACAAGTTGATGGGAGTAGAAGGTGGAGGTAAAGCCAGCTGGAAACCATGGGTGGTGAGATGCGGTAACCCAGAGGTACCTACCTGTTGCATGAGTTGCTCAAAGAAGGATATACTGGTGTTTTATGCTTGATGACAAGAGATTTTAAGTAAGCACAATTTTATTGTAGTGAGAAATAAACACCGGTGGTTTTTACACCATGGAAGTGGTTTGTTGTCTTTGAGTCATATGTGGATGTGAAGTGAGGAAGCAAAGTACAGTGTTTTGAGAGTATTTTCCTTGACTTTAATTCTGGCGTGGCATAGATGTTGGTAAGCCACTTGCAGAACCCGGTTAAGGCATCCTGAAACAGCCTGGGAGTGCCACAGTGAAAGGACTTTTCCATTCAAAAACTTCTATATTTTTGTGAGATCTGGAGTCAGGCAAAAATGCTAATATCAATGCCTGTATGGTGATTGGGTTTAGCCAAGCCTTAATTTCTGTTACAACTGTGTGGGTCCTCATTATACACATTGCATTGTGCTGCAGCACTATGATACACTGCAGCACTATGATAGTGAAAAGTCACTTGCACATTAGAAGTATGCATCAACACATACAGTGAAGCATACCATACACTGAAACTATGCTTTACTACCACTATAGACCCACACGTTGTTTAAGTACACGGGACCCATGCACTGCACCTGCTGTAAAGTTATAAAATATAATTGCATGGCAGGATGTGATTACAGTATATTGTCCAATGCAATGGAATGCAATAGACGCAGTGGGAAAGGACCAAATCAGTTTGCGCTCAAGTTCGATTCAAACCCTAGCCCAAGCCAGTATGTAAAACAATAAGGCCTGGAATCCACTAGGAGTTCTTTTCTGAGAACTTTGTGATTTAAAAAAAGCTCTTGCTAATGTAATGCTATGGGATGATCCCACTTGAGCGATGTTATTTTATAAAATCCCCCATAGCATTCCATTAGTAAGAGCTTTTTCAAGTCACTAGAGCTTAGAAAAGGCTTCTAGTGGGTTTGAGCCCTATAAAGTGTTTGAATGTGAAGCTCCTGGTTCCCTGTGGAGTTTGCCCTAAGTGGCTGTAACTTTGAAGCACTTTCAATCTGCCAGGAGAAAAGCGTGATATAAATGTTATGTGTTTTGTGTGTGATCACTTGACTTTGTTTCAGAGAATCTGATTTAATTTTTTTTTCTTTGGCAGATCTCATACCTACGCTTATTGAACCCAATCACCCAAATTTACTATCATGGATACCTCTCATTTTCAATGGGTCTTACAATTCCCAATTAACAGTAAAGGGAATAAGGTATTAGCAAGAGAGAATTTCTAAAATGTAGAGTGCTGGAACTTGCCACAATTCATCCAGTACTGTAAATTATTTATTTGGCAAATCCACAGAAATATATATAAACAATCAGTGGTCAGTATCTTTAATTTTAACGCATGGGTATAGTTACACACATCAGCCCACTGTTTGGCATAGATCTAGACTTTGGACACGGACTGCTGTCTTTTCATTATTACTATCACTTTATCACTTTATCATGTGTGGTCCACAAACATACAGTATATGAAAGTAAATACACCGTCTTTTATCTAAGATAATCTACCAGTTTTAGGCCTGGAGCCCACTACAAAACGCTATCGCCAATCACAATCGCTAGTGTTTTGTATGAGCGATTTTGGTAGCGTTTTTAAAAAGTGTCAGCTTTTTGCCAGCAATTTGTGTAGCGGTTAGTGATTAGCGTTTTTAATTCTGATTGGTCCTTTCAATGAATTTTAACTTATTTACAGTGTGCAGTAATGTAAAAACACTAGCAAAATTGCTCTGTGTAGGTTTTGACGAGCGATTAGGCCAGCGTTTCTACACTTTACATTGCAGAAATGCTAACGCTAATCGCTGAATGCTAAATATGCTGCATGTCCTGCGTTTGCGATTTTGGTAATAGCAATTGCTCCAGTGGAATTTGGCCCAACCATTAACATTAGCTTAGCATTTAGGGAAATCGCTAGCGGTTTGAATCGCTCCCTAAACGCTCACAAAATCGCTCTAGTGGGTTCCAGCCCTCAGGCCTGTTTAATTTAATTTATTTGGATACTTCATATTTTAATTAATGACCAGGTCAACCAGATTCAGAATCTGTTTTTTTATTTTTTATTTTATCGAGTATGTCCATCAACACACTGGGTATCCACAATCTTGCTTACAATACTGGGGAAGACAGATTGACAGACAGACAGTTTTCAGGCCTGTTTTTCCATCTATCTTAGATTCTGCAGTTAATTGTATATTAGGGCTTTGGTAATTACACCTTTTCTATTATTTAAAAAGTTAAAGGAGGTATACATTTATTTGTCTATTTGTTTAGCTGGCTTACAGAACAAGTTGAAGTCTTGTATGACTTAACTACTTCCCGACCGCCGTATAGACAAATGGCGGCCGGGAAGCAGACGCCGCAAGGACCGCCGTATTGACAAAATGCGGCGGTCCTTGTTTGGGCATGGGCGGAGCGATCGCGTCATCCGTGACGCGATCCTCCGCCTCCGCCTGTCGCCGCTCACTCGCCGCAACATCCCGCCGGCCATACGGAAGCGCCGGCGGGATGTTAACCCGACGATCGCCGCATACAAAGTGTATAATACACTTTGTAATGTTTACAAAGTGTATTATACAGGCTGCCTCCTGCCCTGGTGGTCCCAGTGTCCGAGGGACCACCAGGGCAGGCTGCAGCCACCCTAGTCTGCACCAAGCACACTGATTTTCTCCCCCCCCCCGCCCCAGATCGCCCACAGCACCCATCAGACCCCCCCCCTGCCCACCCCCCAGACCCCTGTTTGCACCCAATCACCCCCCTAATCACCCATCAATCACTCCCTGTCACTATCTGTCAATGCTATTTTTTTTTAATACCCCCCCCCCCCTGCCCCCTGCTCCCTCCTGATCACCCCCCAACCCCCCAGATTCTCCCCAGACCCCCCCCCCCAATGTACTGTATGCATCTATCCCCCCTGATCACCTGTCAATCACCTGTCAATCACCCGTCAATCACCCCTCAATCACCCGTCAATCACCCATCAATCACCCCCTGTCACTGCCACCCATCAATCAGCCCCTAACCTGCCCCTTGCGGGCAATCTGATCACCCCCCCACACCAATAGATCGC